>NC_092803.1:136561882-136864740 GCF_040954645.1 Diabrotica undecimpunctata | reverse complement strand
AACCAAAAATTGTAGATCAACAAAATAAGCTCCTTGCATCTTATTTTAAATTTGATGTAAAGTTTGACAGTATTAAAATCCGTTAAAATTTTCTTTTATTTCAGTTTTCTTTTCTTTCATTACCTGCAAATTGCTATTTTCAATATTAAAAACTACACTCAAAGTACTCAATACTAGTACTTAATACAATGGTACTCAATAAGACAGATGTAATTAGAAAACATGGTAAAACTTACCAGTGTTGGATGATTGTTCTGGTATGCCAAAAGTGTGATCGCCAATGTCCAAGTTATAAGAAATGGGATAATTATATTTAAAAAAATTATTATATTGACCGAGATTTTCTTCAAAATTAAAGTCTAGTAAGTCTATACTTCGTGCAATTTTCTTTGATGTTTGTGGCTTACTTCCTATTAATTTCAATCTTGAAATAGGAGAACACTCAACGAAAGCAGTAAGTGATACCCATAGGGTAAGTATTTCAATTATTACCTAAAACATTAAATAAAGTAATAATTTGATGTATTTACAATACTTGTATTATATACTAAGTGATATAGAAAAAAAAACAACCAGTAATACTGAATCATTACTACTAACTTTTAAGAATTCTAAGAATATGTTTATTTAATTTAGGAAAAATCATTTTTGCAAAAAAACATCAGTTTTGTGATATCATGTGTGCGTACAAAAAAAAAGTAAGTAAGCACTTGTGTGTTATGTAGACCCAATTAGAATTTTATCATCGAACAATACGTTGCGAAGAGTTGCTTTAATCTGTACATTATGCGTAGAGAGAGAATAGCAAATTTTCAACAGATTAACAAATGGGCTTGCGTAAGGCCGATTTGTCCTTACATAGAAATAGCCACGCGGTTACACAAAAGTATAAATACGATGGTGGTTTGTTGTCGGGAATGTATCATGGACGAAGGCTTAACGTTTAGTAAACACATAGACGCTACAATACAAAAAGCCAACATGGCAAGAGCATCAATAAAAGGCCTAGCAGGAAGAAAAAGCAAACTCAGAATAAAAACCAAAATAAGATTAATAAATAGTATAATTCTTTCTATACTAACATATGCATCTCTCGCACGGGGACACATGTAACACAACAAAAAAGAAAATACAAGCGGCACATAACAGCAGCATAAGAGAAGCAGTCAACGTACCGAGATACGTTGCAGAAAGATTCCTCTTCAGAGAATTACAACAAAATAGAGTGACTGATATAATGAAGGAAAAAGCAAGGACAAAGTTCGCGGAGATAGAGAACCATCCTAGTCACATATTGCGAGAGATCATGAGGTACGACGCTTTTCACAGATCGAAACACAAGAGACCCAAACAACAAATAGTAGAATAAAACCAAACGTACTAGAGAGAAAATCAGTAAATACACCCGAGAGAAAACACTACAAAAAATAACAAAAACAACGCACCAAGAAGATAGTTCGTAGCTCAAAAAAGATTCTGTAATTGAATTTTCTTTAATTTTAATGCCATAATTCTCATCATGCCTTTATTCCAAATATCTTCTGAGTCCCCTCTCTTTATTTCAATACTTCGGTTTTCTTGTCATCTATTTGTTCTGCAGCTCTTTGAGCGTAATATAAATTGGAAATAATGTTGATATTTTTTGTATCTAGGTTTTTTTCAGTAAAGTGTATTATATGATCATGGAGAAATTTATCAAAGGCTTTACTATAGTCAATAAAGAACAAATACATATCTTGGTTCATATCTAGGCATCTCTGGGACATTATATTACGTGCAAACAACTTTTCACGAGTACCCAGGCCATTTCGAAACCCAAACTGAGTGTCACTCATACCTAAGTTCTAAAGCTAATTTTACACAAACATAGGATTCTGATGCTATCACAGATAATAGATATTAAAAAATAAAAAATGTATTATAAAGTACTTTATTCTTCATCTTCTTAAGATATAAAATATGTTTTAAGGACTTTTAAGGGTCTATCAAAAAACAAAATTTTAGATATTTATTTTAGCTTAAAACTCGTAAATATTTTGTTTCATCTAATGGTATATCCCTGTATAAAAACGAATAAAGAAGAACTCTTTACGTAATAGGGACTATTATAATAGCCTGTTAGATTTATGTAAACAATAAACTAGGCGAAAGATTATGCTCCGTATGGAATAACGTTGAAACTGTAGTATTTTGCAAACATTTCAATATTTACATAAATCAATACAGCCAATAAAAGTTTGTTCTGTTGAAAGGGGAAACTAAACTGTAAATTGTATGCATGTGAAGTGCTCAATGCTCGTCTTTTTTTAATACTTGACCAAAGAAATTGGCAAATAAAAAGCCTTCTTCGTGATACTCTTTGATACAGGTGCTCTTTTGAACAACTGCTTTTGATATTTTTTGTGATAATAATATGTAATAAACAAAATATGCAAAAGATTAAATGCCTTTTTTACTTATAATTAATATATAAACAATGTATGTATAATCGTTATTTCACTTTAAATATTAAAGATGAAGACCGGTAAATTATATGGAAAAGTGACACAATTTTATTAAAAAAGCATAGAAAATCCTTTAAAATGAAAGTTTGTTAATTCGGTGCTTAATTATTGCAAAAATAGCTTCAAAAGTAGATTTGATTTGATTTTAAAAATTAATATGTAATAACTTTCTAAAAATGCACAAAAACTTCAATTCCGCGTGGTAATTGGGATAATATCACATGTAATATAGAGATAATATCACAGCTATAAAAATTTTAGAAGTTTCAATTAACAGTTATTGTAAAATTGGGAGTTCGGTCCTTCGGAATTTCGGAAAAAAATGTTTCCAATAAAAAATGTACCTGAGATAATTTTAAACAAAAATGTTTATTATCACTTTTTGTGTGGAATAAACCGTTCTCTTAGAAACAAGCTTGAAGCGATCGTGGTTTTTGAATGTCAGTCACGTGCGCGAAATCAATATTCAATAAAATTTGTATCAGCTCAACTTTATGTATTACAGTTATAAATAATATCTTTTAAAAATAAATTTTACAAAAAATTAATTTTTTATTTGAAAGTCAAATGTATACGTGTTAATTTTTCTTGAAATATGCTTATTATCTTAACATTTACTTGATAGGGGGAAGCATAATTATTGAATTATCTTGTTTATTAATAGCTTTACGACATATTTGTACATAGACAAAATGGAGAGAATTATATTTTGTAACATTTTATTCTCTTTAAATTTTTGCTAAAATCAATATTTAAGGTCTTAAGTTCGTTCCTGTTTATGGATTGCTGCTGATGACGTCACCGTCTAGACTTTGTTATTCGCTTGTGTCTCGTTAGGCATAAGTATTTTATACAATTTTGATCTCCTTTATTTTTTTGCTAAGATCAATATTTGAGGTCGTACATATGAGGTAAAGACGCGAGCGTAAGACCTTGTGGGAATTGGATATATAGAAATTGTTTTTGATCAATATCTTGGCCATTTTAAACTCTTCAAAAAGTGATACGGACTTTACGACATCCATGTACATAAACAAAAATGGATAGAGTTATATTTTGTACAATTTTTGATTTCTTTGATTTTTGGCGCTAAAATCAACATTCAAGGTTCTACGCCTATGACAAGCCTAACGAAATAAGCGATTAACGAACCCTAGACGCTGACGTCATTAGTAGCAATCCATAAACAGGAACGAACTTAAGACCTTAAATATTGATTTTAGCAATAAATTTAAAGAGATTAAAATGGTATAAAATATAATTCCCTTCATTTTTGGTTATGTACAATTATGTCGTAAAGTTAATAATAAACGAGATAATTCAATAATTATCCTTTCTCCCTTCCCTTACAAAAATTTGTAAAAAAGAAATTGTAGGGAATCGCATTTGCAACAGTTTTAGTTCTCCTTTAAATTCAAGGTTGCGGCTAAAGCAACTTAAATTTACACTACTATTATTGACTCACTTAAAGATTAGAATAATACAATTTGTGGTAGCTCGTCATGCAAGATCAAATGCCATCCCGACTGGACTATTACGTGCAACGTTTGACATTGATATATTTACTAATCCTATCAGTTTTCTAAGAGTGCGGAAATAAAAATTAATTACAAAATTTTTATTTTTATTTTTGTATAAATTAAATAGTTTTTAAGTTATAGATTAAACAAGGTACAAAAAAACGGGTGTGGCAGTCCAGTGGGACTGCCGGTAGAAGTTATACTTCTATACACGCGTTCGCCGTTACAAATTTATATGGGAGTCAATCTGTACAATCATTACATATGTAATGCTATAGGTAAGAGAGAGCAGAAAGAGAAACAGAATTAGGTATATAGGTATATGGTGCATCGGTTGCTGTATATAAACATTTGACTTGTAATAGGAGGATTTCATCAAAATATAATAATATTTTGATGAAAATGTATGTTTTTATTTTCATATAGGTATGTATGAAAGGAGTTGAATGCAATTTTTTTTAAACATACTCTGCAGAAAATTCATTGTTTATTTTGTTATTAATATAAAAATACAATACAATACACTGCAACATAATTCAATATAATAATACAATACAAATTAAAATGCAAGATTCATAAGTATTTAAAAATGACAATATTCATAATTTACTTACGCATATGTTTAATTACGCATATAACTTCAAAAACAGCAATATCAAACTTTTCGTTTCCAACAATAATTTTTTCAAAACAATTTTTTTTTGGAGAGGGTTAGAATATTTTTTATATACACCTGTTTGTAAAAATTTGTTCGTAATACATTTTATTGTTTTAAACACAGTAATTAATATTTTTAAATATTTAAAAAAAAAACTAAAAGTTGCCTCACCGTGACATGTTAGCACATTGCCGTGACCAGATTTTGAACCTGGTTACCATGGCCACAACGTGAGGTCCGAATAACTAGGCCACTAGACGATCACGGCTAATCAGGCGATGTGTATTCCGATACTAGTTCGAATATTTTAAAACTCTAACCTAAGATTCCATTAAAACAAATTTAGGTCAGTTGTTTAGAAAAAAAAACAATGTACTTAATATTAATTTAATTAATATACCATTTTATATAAATAAGTATGCTAATAATTAAAAACAAAGTAATCAATCAGTGGAAGTAATAACAAATAAATGTTTCCGATTCTAAAAATGCTAAGATATTAAATAAATAATATTCATCAGTATTTAAAAATGACAATAGGTATACGTAACTTACTTACCCATATGTTTAATTTACCATGATAATAATATTAATACACATTAAAATGAAATATTCATAAGTATTTAACAATGACAATATACATAACTTACTTACGCATATGTTTAATTTACCATGATAACAATATTAATAAAAAACGGGTGAGGCAGTCCAGTGGGACTGCCGGTAGAAGTTATACTTTTATACACGCGTTCGCCGTTAAAAATTTATATAGGAGTCAATCTGCACAATCATTACATATGTAATGCTATAGGTAAGAGAGAGCAGAAAGAGAAAAAGAATTAGTTATATAGGTATATGGTGCATGGTTTGCTGTATATAAACATTTGACCTGTAATAGGAGTATAGTAAATGAAGGATTGTATCAATATTTTAATGAAAATATATATTTTTATTTTTATATATGTATAAAAGGAGTTGAATGCAAAAAAAATTACACATACTCTGCAGTAAAATTCATTGTTTATTTTGTTATTAATATAAAAATTACAATACAATAAATACACTGCAACATAATTCAATATAATAATACAATATAAATTAAAATGTAATATTCATAAGTATTTAAAACTGCCAATATACATAACTTACTTTACGAAGATAAGATTACGAAGAATAAAAAACCAACAACTCGGATTATGTTGTAAATTTTTATTTTATTTTAAAATTTATGTTTTTTGCGTATATTATATATATTTAATAAGATTAACGTGAGGTCTTTAAATATTTCAAAAATAAAAAAGGAAATTCATAATTGGGATTCGAACTCACAACCACCAGCGTATGAACCAAATACGTAAAGGATTTGCCAATTAGACATCACAGTAACGGATTTCAAAATTGACAGTTCTCGGTAAAACAGTGATTATTTTGAAATACAAAAGCCTAAAATAATTATAAACGTTTAATTTTAAATAATACAAAACATATCACATAAATAATAATATTAATACATATTATATTATATATAATATTATATATATATATATATATATATATATATATATATATATATATATATATATATATATATATATATATATAAATAAAGTTTTATTTTGGGGTTGCAGTCATTAATAGGGCAGGAAAGTGAAACTCTTTGTTCTTTATCAAGCTTTCGCAAAATTTATTTGCTTCTTCAGGATATGCTAAAATATGGTACGTGTCAGTCAATAATACCTAACTACTTTATATATATATATATATATATATATATATATATATATATATTATACAATATTATATATATAATATATATAATATTAAATATATATACAAAAGGAATATTTTTATTCTCGAGAGAAGAAGAGAGAGAAAATATATCTTCTGTCTTTCTCTTACTCATTTTCTTACATATGTAATGGTTTCACAGATTCACTCTCATGCAAATTTCCAACGCCCACCGTGCGTATAGAAGTATAACTTCAAAAACTATTATTTGGTGATACAACTGTAAACTTATCTGACATTGAGAAATACAATATTTAATTGTTGTTTGTTGTGTATATACGTACACATTTGAACTTTCTTGAGATATTTACAAGTTTTAATTTATAATTTAACATGCCTAACGAGGCTTGTGACTCCCGTGCAAATTTCCGATTCACTCCCGTGCAAATTTCCAAAGTCGAACGCGCGTATAGAAGTATAACTTCAAAAACCAACAACTCGGATTACGTTGTAAATTTTCATTTTATTTTAAAATTTAGCATTTTTGCGTATATTACATATATTTAATAAAATTAACGTGAGGTTTTTAAATATTTCAAAAATAAAAAAGGAAATTCATATTGGGATTCGAACTCACATACACCAGCGTATAAACCAAACACGTAAAATATTTGCCAATTAGACATGACACAAACGTATTTCAAAATTGACAGTTCTCGATCATACAGTGATTTATTGAGATTATGATTTTGAAATACAAAAGACTAAAATAATTATTATGAACATTTAATAAATAATACAAAACATATCACATAAATAATAATATTAATAAATATTATATTATATAAAGTATATTCGTTTACCAAATTCCCATCAGTAAACATGAGCACGTGTTGATATTCGCCGTCTCATTCGTCAAGAGGCAATAAAATATAATTTATTACGGTAAGCCAGACAGATTCTCATGTTACAGATCCCAACTTATTTACTGGTCGTGTTATTTTTTAGAGTTTAGTTTAATTGTGATATAATGATTAAATTTCAAGAAATTCTTACACTAACAGTTTCAAAAGTAAATATTTTTAAAAATCATATGATACATAGGTCGTACATCAGTACGACCCTGTTTGGCTTACACGTGGTTCTGTTGACGACTGGGAATTTGTAGAATGAATAGGGTTTAATATTATATATAATATTTATATATAATATTAAATATATATACAAAAGGGACATTTTTATTCTCGAGAGAGGAAGAGAGAGAAAATATATCTTCTGTCTCTCTCTTACTCATTATCTTACACATGATTGTAATGATTTCACAGATTCACTCCCGTAGAAATTTCCAACGTGGAGCGCGCGTATAGAGGTATAACTTCAAAAGAAGTTTTTTATCTGTTATTTTCAGGAGAATCATCTCGATATTATAATTTCCTGTATAATTTCGATTACTTTTCAGAAAAAGTGTATCTGTTATCTAAAATATCCAAACCCTAGTATTTTTAAAGATTACGATTGGACTGTTATACGAATTTAACTATTAATATTGTTGAACATAATTGAAATAATAACTTTAATTTTGTTTGCACAAATCCGCTTGTGATACAACCTATTTAATAAACATTAATATCTATTACGTGATTACAAAATAATTGAATAAAGTAAACAAATGTAGCAGTCTCTTTCCATCAGCACTTTTTAACATCGTTAATATACCTACTTTCAAATATTGCTTCAGAGCATCATTGACATGAACTGAAATTATTTGTGCATCAGTCTTTTATTCAATAATCAGATTAGATATAAAGATAGAGCATCCATTTTATATTTTCTTATCTCACGTTTGTCCTACTTGCGGATATAATTAGCCATTTAATTTTAAGGAAGCAACTTTTTCGTTTCTTTTATTGGTTGTTGACTATTCCACCAAAAATTAATTATTGGTATATTTATATTGATATTGTGATTTTAATCAGGCAACGATTTTTAAAATATGTATTTCAACTAACAATTCTGTAAAAAACAACATGTTTTATTTATAATTCTTACATGTACATGACAAATATAAAGAAGGAGATGTAAATACAAAAATACAAATTAATTTACAACTAGAAGACAGAACAATCAAAATCCTTGTCTTGTAGAGAATTTAGAGTTCCTCATAATAACAACAGAAAAGTACAAACTTATACGTCGCTGAACGCTTTCTGTTTAGAGAACTGCAAGTAAGTGTGATAGATAAAATGGCAGAAAAAGTAAGAATTAGCTTTGCAGAATTAGAGAATCATTCAAGCCCGATCCTGTGAGAGATAATAAGATAATGGTGCATTCCATCGATGGAAGCACAATTGACCAAACCAGCAAATCCTGGCAAATACATAAAGTCTAGATAATTCGTAGCTCTAACAACAGAAAAAGCCCCAGAACGCAGCACTGGAAATTTAATAATTGATGTTTATTTTCAGAACACCTTCAAAAAAAAAATAATAAAAATAAATAAATAAAGGCTTTGACCACCAAAAAAATCAAAAAATACTAACAAAAAGGCGACAGCCACCCAAAAAAAAATTAACAAAACCCCAAAACCTGGGCACAAAGGGCACATCCTCGGACACCGAGTCGCCGAACTGGGCACAGCCCGGAGCGGAAACTCGAGGCTCGAGCAAGCAATTTCAGTTCGATGATACGTTACTATACTCCAGTAGTCAGAGACGAAAATGCCACTGAACCTCTAAAAATCATACCAACAAGCTGAATTTTGCAGAGAATATTATTTTGGGACCCCAAAAAAGTTTACCGCTTTTACCCCCAGGCTTCCCCTAAAACCCCCCTGGCAGGGGGGTAAAAACGCAAAAAAAAATCGATTTACACAGAATCTGTACACCGTAGAAAAAAATGTTTCAAATTAAAAATGTAGCTAAGATAATTTTAAACTAGAATGAACCGTTCTCTTAGAAACAACGCTTGAAGCGACCGTCGATTTTGCATGTCAGTTACGCACGCGAAATCAATGTTCAATAAAATTTGTATCAGCGCGACAGTAAAACCTCGATATCTTTTGATTCAAGTGACCTATCCACAAAAATTAAGATGCGTTTTAAAAGCAAAGAGTTAGCCTTTTGTACGCAGTTTTTGTATTTTGCCGCAAACAAACTCAGCTTTTATACAGGTGTTAAATAAATAAACGTGGCACGATTTTTGCCATTTTTTATGATTCTCACGAGATCAATACAATATATCCCTTTCATTGACTGGCCACTATAAAGTTTTGATTACTGGATCCTAAACTCTAAAAGCTCTAGCATGAAATTTTAGTTTTGTGTTTTAACAGCAAATGTGAGGCACGTGAAATATGCTTAAAAAACGTTGGATTTAAACTTTCACACAACAAACTATCTAAAACATTTGAAACTTATTTTTTTCATATACACTAGTACGTTTTTCAAAAGAACTAAACTACTGTAATAATCTACACCCAAAACAGTCTTCTTAAATACATTTTCCGTGACATATGATCGTTTGTAATGTAAAATATTAAATTCTGCGATTTTTTCATATTTCAAATGCCTCATATTTGTTACCACAACTTAAAATTGAAATTTCATGTCATATGTTTTAAAGATTGATCTCCAAAAATAAAAAGTTTACTACAACTGCTCAATGAAAGTGATCAATTTTATTAATCTCACGAGAATCGTAAAAAATAGCAAAAATCGCACCACGTTAATTTATTTAACACCTTTATAAAAACTGAGTTTATTCTCGGCAAAATACAAAAACTGCATACGAAATCTGCGCTCTTTGCCTTTAAAACGCATCTTGATTTTTGTCAATAGGACATTTGGATCAAAACCAATCGAATTTTTACCGTCCAGCTGATAAAATTTTTATTGAACATTGATTTTGCGCGCGTAACTGACATTAAAAATAGACGGTCGCTTCAAGCGTTGTTTCTAAGAGAACGGTTTATTCTACATAAAAATGCTTATAAACATTTTTGTTTAAAATTATCTCAGCTACATTTTTTGTTTGAAACATTTTTTTCTACGGTAGACAGATTCTTTTTAAATCGATTTTTTCACGTTTTTACCCCCGTCAGGGGGTTTTTTGGGGTCCCAAAATTAATAATATCTGCAAAACTGATCTTGTTTGTATGATTTTTATGGATCAACTCTCTGATGACTGGACTACTAGAGAAAGCAGGAAAAGAGAGCGTCACGCTAGCCTGCATTGATCGGGTTAAGATATTTGGCTGACACGAAAAGCATTTGGCTGATAGTTGTGCCCCTATCGCGCATCTGAGTGCTATAGGGGGGAAAGGGATGGCCTGGAGCATTGGAGCGCGGTGGAGTGACTCCTGTTTTTAACTCGAGTTAATACACCTCGCTCCAATGAATTGTTACACCCAAACGTAATTCTTAGGGGTGAACATGTCTCACAGGCTGGGTTTACTTAAATTGCTTGCTTTTTAAATATTAATACGCATTTACCACATATAAAACGAAATGAAAAATGGCGAAAACTTCCGTAAAAGGTTTCAATTTACGTTTTACACCTAGTATGGTGGATGATGAGTCGTAACTTGGACTAACATAAAAATAAGAAGAAAGTCCACTTCCTACTATGAAAACCATCAGTATGCAGTTTGCGAAACCAATGCAACTGAAATTAGAGCGTTGTTTGGACTCTTGTACTTGGCTGGAGTGTTAAAACCTGCTCGGCTTAATTTTAAAGATCTTTGGTCTACCGATGGAATCGGAATAAGCTTATTTAGAGAGATGATGTCTTTACAACGATTTATTCTTTTACAGTCTTGTCTACGTTTTGACAATATAGAAAATCGAGAAGAAAGAAAAAAATTCGATAAAATTACTGCAATTAGAGCAATTTTTAAAAAATTTGTGCAAAATAGTCATGACGTGTATACGCCAAGCAAATACCTTACTATTGATAAAAATATGGAGGCATTTAGAAGCCGCTGTTGTTTTCGCCAGTATATGCCGAAAAAGCTTGCACGATACGGATTAACGATATTCGTTCTCGTTGATGCAAAATCATATTATGTTTCGAATTTAGAACTATACATGGGATTGCAGCCATACCTTTCAACTGGGCAATAAACCTAGCAACGTAGTTCTCCGACTTGTAACTCCGATATCTGAAACTAGATGAAATGTAACATTTGATAATTGGTTCACAAGCTATGAGCTGATGCTGAAGTTTGTAAAAGGTCATCGATTGACGTCTACTGGAACTGTAAGAAAAAACAAACGGCAAATATCTGAAAGTTTTCTAATATCTAGGAACAGCCCAGTACATTCCTCAAAATTCGGATTTAAAGAAAGTATAAGGTTAGTTTCATATGTACCAAAAAAAAAAGGAGTCGATTTTACACCACACCCCTGTTATTGACGATAGTACTGGCAAAAGTAAGAAACCAAAAATAATTTCTTTTTATAACGCTGAAAAATGTGGGGTCGATATGGTAGATGAATTGTCGCCTTTATACGATGGTTCACGTAATAGCAAAAGATACTTCACTACAATTTTTTATGCGATACTCAAAGTAGAGTAATTTATCCACCAAAAAATGGCGATTTTCAGACAAAAGGAAGGGAATTTCTCGGGCAAACACTACATCATTTGGCCACTTTCATTATTTTATCTGGTTGTACTTCATCGTTTGTTGCAGTTCCTTCAGGATATAAATTCCTTATAAATTTCGTGTGAGCTTTAAGTTGGTACACCGAATTTGTTTGTATTCTGTTAGTAACTGAGTGTGAGTTTTTTTACGCTGTAAAATGAGACTTGTTTGGAATATTTAGTTTGCAATTTGTTTTTACACTAATTCCTTTTGATTTAAGTTCGTATGTTAAAATATAAATCACAATATAAATTTTCTAAAAATGTGTTATTTATCTTTTTTGGGTATCTGATACCCCACTACACAGATTTTTCCATTTTAGTCTACTACACTTGCGCTGGGTTATCCCACAATCACTATCACATATGTATAAATTACTAACTAAAATCATAACCAACCGCCCAACACATAAGCTCGATTCCTATCAACATAGCAAGCAGGCTGGATTCGGAAAGCATTTTAATACCATAGACCACTTGCACACCGTAAGATCACTGATAGAAAAATGTACCGAGTATAATGTTCCAATTCATATGGCGTTCGTCGATTTCTATAAAGCATTCGATTCCATCGAATTATGGGCAGTGCTTGAATCTCTAGAAAATGCACGTATAGATTCAAGATACACTAACATTATTAAAAACATATATGAAAATGCCACCATGCAGATAAAGCTGGACGAAAGCACAAAAACTAATCCCATAAGACTACAAGGGGGGTAAGACAAGGAGACACCATCTCTCCTAAACTATTTACCCTTGCTCTAGAAGATATTTTTAAGAAACTAGAATGGAACAACAAGGGTATCAACGTCGACGGATCATACTTAAACCACTTGAGATTCGCAGATGACATAGTTTTAATAGCCGATAATATCCAATAACTAAATAATATCCACTAGGAAACTAAGTTACTGTAGCTGGCTGTATACCATGTATCACAAAAAAATTTTTATTTCAAAATTTTTAGTAAAAGGTATAAATAAAACACCCAAACGGACTATATCACAAATACAGAACGTTTTCGGAATGTAAATTCCATCATCAGTGTAACCTAAAAGTAATTAACCACTTTAATTAAAAAGAACGTAAGGTTTAAAATGTTGACTAAGGTTATGCAAAATGTGGTTAATACTTACAAAGTGCACATGCTATGAGTCCCTATTATATATATATATATATATATATATATATATATATATATATATATATATATATATATATATATATATATATATATATATATACATATACCCGGTATTTAGGCGTTCGACGCCCTTCCGGTAGGGATATATGGAGGAGTATCACCTAGCCGCAAGCCCTTATCTCTTGCCGTACTGCTCCACCATAGGCCGATCAGATACCAGCATATTCTAGACTAAGCCGCAGATTCATTTTAGAATTTTAAACTGCTGCGTTAGCCTTTTTGTTTTCTTTTCTGTACACCGAGCCGGACATTGAACTGACATCTCTCGCATTGAAGCGAAGGAGAAGCCATCCGCCCAGCCCGCTTGGCTAATCCGATCGCTATTCCTATTTAAAATATATATATATATATATATATATATATATATATATGGGTAAAAACCCTTTAAATGATATAAATTTTTACAAATATGTTACATTATATACTATTAAAAATTAAGATGTCTAAGTTACCGTTGGAATTGGTAACATGGCAACGTACATCGGTTACTTGGTCCTGAGCACAGGTCCTGAGACAAAGTGTCTTCGAGGACCTGTTGATAACAAATGATAAAAATGACAATATTGACATGTTAGGACAGATGTCGGAACAAATCAGTCAGTGCAACTTACGGTAGTTGTCTAAAATGACAGAAGCTAGCATTATTTAAAATTGAATAAATTACAATTGTAATAATATAACAGTATCAACCATCAATGTTGTAGTCTGTAATAAATGTTATATAATGTCTGTTATAAATGATATGTTACAACAATTAAATGCAGTTTCAGGAGCGGTAGGCTTAAAAATGAACTACAGTAAAACAAAAATACTGAGCCGACACCAGACAAATATAAAAATACAAAATCATACCATAGAAAATGTTGAACATTATGTATATCTAGGTCATGTCACCAAACTAGGAAAACCAAATCAAAATACTGAAATTAAAAGAAGAACACAACTGGCATAGGGCGCTTTCGGAAAACTAGCATATAGCTTGAAAAATACCTTCATTCCTGTAAACTTAAAGAAAAGTTGGAGACAGTAGCCCTTATCAAAAAATGCTAAAAAATTAGAAACAACGCAAAGGGGAATAGAATGAATCATGCTTGGAATATCACTGAGAGACAAGATTAAAAACACCGAGATAAAACGTAGAACGAAGATTAGGGATATTGTGGAAGAAATTACAAACATGAAATGGCACTGGGCAGGTCACGTAGCCCGATATAATGACAACAGGTGGACACGAAGAATTCTAGAATGGAGACCAAGCACGACAACAAGAAGACATGGGAAGACCTCAAAAGAGATGGGTAGATGACATAAGAGCAGTGGCAGGCAAACACTGGATTAGATTGGCGCAACATAGAGAAAGATGGAAGCAATTGGGAGAGACCTACATTCAGGAGTGGATGGAAAACGGTTGACAAAAAGAATCCCACATTCCAATTTGCTAAAATATGAAGTCCCAAATAAATAACATTAAGGACCAATGACACTACATTTACAAAGACAGTACAAACTACCAATAGATTTAATTATTCTATTATAATATTATATTATTATTATATATTATAAACAGAAATTATAAGTGAGGAATAACACAAAGTTCAATTATACTGAAAACTTTATTCAAAGTTTACTTTAAATAGAGTAAACTTTCCATTACCCCATAAACTTTGGTACGTACCTACTAAAAACAGGGAGAAAACGGACAACAGCTGACAATCAAGCGCCAATAGCAGCAACAATATGTTCGGTGTATCGTGTGAGAGATCTACATCGACTTTTTTTTTGCCTTCTACCTTTTGTAGCTTGTTCTAGCTAGACCAAGTGATGGAGTTTAAATATCTAGATATCACATTATCTAGCTACGGAAAACTCGAAACCGAAGTGGAAGATCAAGTGAATAGAGCAAACAGAGCCGCAATCTGCCTAAACGAAACAATATGGAGAAATAAAAATATCGGGAAAGAAACGAAAGGCAGAATTTACAAAACAGTCATCAGACCAATAATGACATACGCGACAGAAACAAGACTTGACACAGAGAGGAGAACAAAAAGGATGTTAGAAACAGCAGAGATGAAAACAAAAAATTGATGGTAAGACACTATGGGACAGAGCTAGAAGTATAGATATACGACATAAATGCAAGGTGGAGAACATCAAAAACTGGGTAAGAAATAGAAGAATAGAATGGAACGATCATATAAGCCGAATGACAACAAATAGAGTAGTAAAGACGGCAAGAGAAGGTTCCCCAATAGGAAGACGATCAGTAGGAAGACCACGCAAAAGCGTGCGAAAAAGAAGAAGAAGAGACCTTTTGTAGCAAAAATAAATGAATATGAATTGGAATGGGCCGTTGGTGTACCAACATAGCAAACTACAAAATGTACTTTGATGCACCAAGGTAACAAAAATATGTGAATGTAATAAAATACGACATTGGCTAGCAGACTATGCCGGAGAGTGGCCCATTAATACACAAGGAATGATTCGGAAAATTTGCATTACCTTCAAAGACAATAAACAGAGAATAAATGTGGAAAGAAGATAGAAGACAGATGAATGAATGTGACGAAGTGTAATGGAATAAGGAAATTGCTTTAAATTAAGTTTGGGAGCGAGGAAAGTATGAACATATACTTCCCGAGGTATTCTATACTGCTGTCAGAGTTGTCTTAATTCATTTCTGAAAATGGAAAGAAAAAATAGGTACTAATAAAACATATATTATGTACAATCATCTTTAATTCCCAACTAGTTATTAATTTACTTACAAAGTCAACGTTACTTTAATTCTAACAATTTGATATCCTTATTCCCAACAAAAACATATATACAATAAAAATATATATATAGAAAAGAAAAGAAATATATATATATATATATATATACATATATATATATATATATATATATATATATATATATATAATATATATAAATATAATATATATATATATATATATATATATATATATATATATATATATATATATATATATATAAACTAAGGTACACTCGAAGAGTGGTGGGTTTTTCGGTCAAAGTGGAGAAATAAAAGACAAAGAAGGTGGCTACTTCATCTATTTATTGAAGACGTTTCGCTTTCTGCTCAGAAAGCATCATCAGTTCATCTAAAAAGAACAATATGAAACCAAACATCCATAGAGAAGTTACAACAAAAGTGTGTTACCTTAGAAAGACATGTAGCAGTCAATGATGTTAAAAAAATGAAAAAACTTACGAAACTGGACATTCAGAGTTAACGTTGTATAAAATAATTAATTGAAACTAGGTATAGTTTGCAATTTAACAAAATTAGCACAGCAAAAGAACATGTGATAAAAATACATGTATTAAAAAGTTATTATAAAAACTTAAGTAAAAAACATTAAGGTTTATTTTAAAGTGTAAAGAACTGAAAAGATCATACGAATGCACTTCCAACAAATTTATTTAATAAATTAGATTTTAATTTTAACTTTAGGTAACATTATAAGTTATTTAGAATAATAGTAATAAGATAAAATGAAGTTACCAGTCTTTAGCTTACTGAGACTCGCCGATAAATGAATTTACAAGTTTAACACCCACAAAAACACGTGAAAATAGGTGGCCTTGAGGTCAGAGTGACATAAACAGCAAGGCAACCTACCAACTTCTATATATAAGGCGGTATATTCAAAATTTGTGATAAATTTGGTTGACAGCTTGTCGTTAAAAAACCAAACAATGAAAGGAAAAGGTGGTTAAAATCACCACTCACCCCAACAGTGATTGATCTGTCAACAAAGAACAAAGCATGCGAAGTCAATCCAAAATATCATATATTATAATATTATGACGTCACTAGTTAGCCAGCTAACAGGTGAAGATTAATACAACTTCCACAGTCCAAAGGTTCAAACATTTAGGACCGTAATGAGAAAGATTCTATGAATCAATTTCAGTTTAATTTTATCAAACAAGTTTATCAAAAAGAACAATTACTTAATTATGTAAAAGTGATATTGACAAATATTAATAAAATATAAGTTGATAAAACTAAGTTAAGGAAGGAATAATTTATTTTATTTTATTTTTATTTAAATTTATTATAAGAAAATGTAATAACAAAACCCCAATGTGGGACAAAATTTAAGTAAACAACACATCAAGCCTAATTCTGTAAAATTAATGCATGATAAATTTGACTCAAATTACTAATGTCGGTCCTCTTATTAAGGGTATTAGGATGTTTTAATATTGAACACATTTCTAAAAACTGTCTTTTTACGAGATTGCGTTCAGTGCCAAGAATTTTAACTTCATTAAAGTTTACTTCGTGCTTAGTGTTGATAGCATGTTGGGCAAGAGCACAAGTATGCTTAGATAAATTAATATCACTGCGGTGAGTCGTGAGACGCCCTCTCAGTGATCTCCCTGTCTGACCGATGTAACATGAGTCACACTCAGCACAAGGTATATGATATATTACATTAACTTGTTCCAGAAGGGACAGAGGTGTTTTAGTTTTAGAAAACAAATTCCTGACAGTCTTAGCATTCTTAATAGCAATTTTAACCGGTACGTTGTTATGTTTGTACAGTTTAACGAGTTTCTCAGTAACTTGAGGAAAATAAGGTAAAGATGAGTAATGGGTAGTTTGATTCCCAAGTACAGTATTAGGCAGAACAGTGTTATTAATTGAATTATTTGATATTGTTCTGAGTTGGTCACCATTGGGTATGTCATTTAAAGAAGAACCATAACTTTGAGTATAAAGGTATTTATTAATAAGGGAGGATGGATAGGAATTCTCAATCAGAATATTTTTAAGTAATTGAAAGGATTCCCTTCGATTAATCGGATGTATCAGTCTATTTAGCCTGCAGCTTAAAGCTTTAATAAGGTTTAATTTATATTTAAAGGGATGACAAGAGTGGTAGTTGAGAAACCTATTAGAGGTCATTGGTTTCCTGTACCAACTTGTAGTAAGGGTGTTATCTCCCATTCTAATGACACGCATGTCTAAGAAGGGAATACTATTTGTGTTGGAGTCCTCAAGTTCAACAGTGAACTGTAAATGAGGATCAAACTCATTGAATAAAGACAAGGTGGCCTGAATCTTGTCTGGAGGTAAGGCTAGTAATAAGTCATCAACATACCGTTTAATAAAAGGGATTTGGAAATCTAAACGACCAAGCCGGTCAGATACTAAATCATCCAGTACATAATTAACCAGGATGGGAGAGATTGAGGAACCCATAGGTGTCCCAAAAATTTGAAGGTAATATTTGTCATTAAAGACCAAAAAATTAGTGTCAAATATTAATTGTAAAAGTTCTGCAAATACATCCCAGGATACAGGACAGTTAGGTTGGATGGAGTTCCAGTGATTTCTTAAGGACTTAGACACTCCCCAGTTTAAAAAAATTCCATTTAATCCCAAGTGGATTAAAAATCTATCTAGTACTGAGGTTCCTCAGGACATTCTTAAGTTGTTATCCTTGGGCCCCAAATTTGGCTTACAGCCAACTTTCAGAGATTATTCTGTTAGTAGAATTTTAGCAGATGTGGAAAATATTTTGTCACATGCTGACAATTCTGACCTTTTATCTCTTAGGTCTTCTTCCAATAATATTCTGTTGAACTATTCTAATCGCCCTAGACAACCCATATCGGAGTTAGATAAGATTTACAGGGAGACGGTATCGTTTTTAAAAACTCACCCTAATCTTCTCGTTCTTACAAGTGATAAAGGGAATGCCACTGTCCTCATGGATAGAGATCAATATCTTAACCTCAGCCAATCGTTGTTAGATGATGATAGATACTATCAACCTCTTTCTACCAACCCTTGCTCTAAATTTACAAATAAAATAAATAAATTCATTACACACTTAAAAAATATTAAGATCATAGATCAACCACTTGCAAAATTTTTACATAAATTATTATTATTATTGCCCAAATAAATAATTAAAAGAAACGAGTGGGGATTTTCCCTGGTGTCTTGGTATGTTTATTTCTTAAATGTGTGGATAATAGAAGAACTTCAACTCCCGTGAAACACAAACCAATCCTTGGTGGAAATAAAAACCCAAAAGAAAAAAAAACAACTTAAATAAACTCCTTACCCGTATCACTTCTGATAATTGATTGTGTATTTTTTTAGATGTTATGAGGTTAGCTTAAAACAAAAATATCTCCAATTATTTTCCGTTTCTCATTATGTAGGGAAAAAAAGAGGACAGGAAAACAGACCAAGACGACAAAAGAGACTTTACCTCGTAAAGAAGATAAAGGGTTCACACAAAAGTGGACTAAGGCATAAGAAAAGCTTATTTATCTGTTAAAAGTTGTTTGAAAATGATCATGGCTTTGTAGTGCTTAGGCCTATTAATATTTTTTGGAATGAATTATATGAATGAGAAATATTATATTCTTAAAATACTTAATATATTCTAGGTATATTTAATATATAAAGATTTTTTTTAATGACAAGGTAGGAAATAGGACACTATTATTTTTGACACAAGATTATTTTTGGGATTTAATAATGAATATTCAAAATGGAGGCATATTAGTATGTACATAAAAAAAATAACCGGTCAGATTACGGAATAAATTAGATTTACTGATTTAGGGGGATGATGTCTTGTAAATAGGTAAAATTGCGTATATATTGTATGTAATATACATAGGCAATAATAGTTCGAAATTTTCGGTTTCGAATTCCAAGTAGCGACGGACAAACATTGTCTTAAAATTTTCTTAGCATTGTCTGTGAATAATTCCACTCTTGATTCCACTTATACGTAATTAAATTTCTAATATACAATTTTATATCACCTGCGAAATTTCGACACAACGTTACACCTGTTTCTATACTTTCCGACACTACGATCGCGTTGGTCTGCTGCTTTGTTTCCATCAATGCCAATATGAAACGGAATCCATATGAAGGTAATGCGTCTGTAATTGTCTTGAGCCTGTTTTAGTTCAGATTTTACCATTTTCTCTAGGGTGATTGTAGGATACACATGATTTAAGGTTTGTAAAATACCAAGGGCATCTCACCGAACTTTTGTTCGGTTTAATCTTCTACGTTTTTTAACTTTCTTTAACACGAATGTAATACTAGCAAAATAGCGTCACTTTTATCTATTGTGAATAGACTGAAGGGCACTAGACTGAAGGCATTTGTTGATGCATGTTGAATTAAATGTTAAAAGAAACGTTAAAACACATGTTGAAATGGTAGCGCACCAGTGTGGACACACCCAATGGTCCAGTCGTCAGAGACGAAAATAATGCTGAACCTCTAAAAATCATACGAACAAGTTAAATTTTGCTGAGAATGTGAATTTTAGGGCCCCAAAAAAGATACAAAAAAATTTGCCACTCCTACCTACCATCTGGCTTCATCCTAACAGTCCCCCTAGTATGAGGAGGCGAAGTGGAAGGAAATCATCGATTTTCCAAAAATCTGTACGCCTCGAAAAAAAAAATATTTTCAAACAATAAATGTAGCTTAAATAATTCTTAATAGTTAAACATAATGAACATGTGGACCAACTAGCTAAATTAAGTATTTATTCAATGGATATCACAGAATATCTACCCAGTATTTCTGGTTTGGTTCTTTTACGCAAGGCAGTTTTAAACCATAAATGAAGTGATCTATGGTCTGAGTTTTGTTTTACCAACCTAAATAGATACACTTCTTTACACACAACTGTCCCTGTTGCACATCGGCATAGAACTTCGGCACAACCATCTTCTTCTTCAGGTTACTTCTCCTATCGGAGGTTGGAAATCATCATCGCTATTTTAATTTTATTGGCCGCGCTTCTGAATAATTCTAATGAGCTGCAACCGAACCACTCTCTCAAATTTCTTAACCAGGATAGTTTGCGTCGTCCTGGGTGTCTCTTCCCTTGTATCTTCCCTTGCATAATTAATCTAAGTAATACGTACTTCTCGCCCCTCATTATATGACCCAGATTTTGAATCTTTCTAATTTTAACTTTTTTTTACACTTAACCATAACAATGTTGTTAACCATAAGTTAACAACCATATCTAGGCTTAAATTTAGACATGCTTGTTTTCCTGCTCATCTTGCAAGAATTCATGTGATCGAAAGTAAAAACTGTGTGGAATGTGGAGTAGAAGGTGACCTAGATCATGTAATTTTTGGTTGTGCCAAATATAATTTGGAATCCATCTTATTATACAATATTACAGTTCATATTACCGGTAAATCTCCATTTAAGGTTTTATCTGCCCTATCGACTCAAAATAGATTAATTTACGATTGCATAAACGATTTTTTGACCAAATGTAATATTTTTCTTTAGTTAAAAAAATTTTTTTTTGTTTTTACTTTTTACCTTTGTTTTCTCTCCTTTAATGTCGTGATGGGCCCCTGGACGTGAAGCGAGTGACCCATGTTAATTGTATGTGTTTATGGATATATATCTGTACGTATATATATTTTTTCTCTTCTTTTTATTAATTGTTGTACTGATTTCCCAACTTTAAATTTATCTATTTTAGTCTATTCGATTGCAAATAATTCAAAAACTTTTTACTGCGCTTAATGAGATTAAAAGATCATGTAACTGGCTGTATGGCAAACTGCCGAAACAGTGTAAAAAAAAAATTCTGAATATATATATATATATATATATATATATATAAGCGGGGATCCTACAGCTTCTGCCGCTTCCCGCATTTCGATCGCCATCTTTTTCTATCTCTCCAGGTGTCTTCATCAATGGCTCTGTCTTTCATGGTTTCCATAACACCTTGTATCCAAGACTTGGCTGGTCTTCCTCGTTTCCTTCTATTACTTGGATTGTATTCCATAGCTCTTTTTGGCCATTTGTTGTCGTCCATCCTCTGTACGTGTCCATACCATATTAACTGTCTAGTTTCTATTCTTTCAGAAGTTGTATGTACTCTATCTGTTTTTCTTCTAATTTCAGAATTAGGTATACGTTCTACTCTTGATATACGGCAAGCTCTTCTTAGGTAGTCCATTTCAACCGTGTCAACTTTTTTCTTTCCTTTTACTGTCATTTGCCAACATTCTGCTCCATATGTAAGAATGGGCTCTACAATTACTTTGTAGATAGTCATTTTAGTTCTCATAGTAGCTTTGTTGGACCAAAGTATCGAATTCAGAATTTGAACACTCTTCCTGCCTTGTTGCACTCTATAGTCTATATCTCGTTCCGTTGTTCCTTTACTGCAGATAATACTTCCCAAATATTTGTATTCGTAGCACCTTTTCATTTGTCTAATTTCCAAATCCGGGTCTTCGTCTTCACTGCCTATTCGCATATATTCTGTTTTAGACATATTCATACTCATCCCCCATTTTTCGTATTCATCTTTGAGCTTTCTAAGCATATAATCTGCATCTTCTTCACAGCTTGCAATTAGTACTTGATCATCTGCAAAGAACAGCGTTGTCAGATAATGGTTGTTAAGCTTCAACCCCATTCCCGCACATTTTTGTCTCCACTGGTTCAGTGCTTCTTGGATATATATTTTGAATAGGGTGGGGGAAAGACAACATCCTTGTCTCAAGCCTTTCGTTACTGTAAATACCCTTGAGAAAGTATTTTCTGTTTTTACAGTGCTTTGAGGACATTTATAGATGTTCAGTATTGCTTTTAGATATGTTTTACTAAGGTCCGTTTTCGTCAAGACACTAAATAAGAGTTTTAAAGGAACTGTATCATAAGCCTTCTCCAGATCTATAAATACCAGATGCGTAGGGAGGTTTCGAGCTGTTCGTTTTTCAATTACTTGTTGAAGGGTAAATGTGTTGTCCACGCACGATCTTCCTGCTCTGAAGCCGCTTTGTTCTTCAATTTCTTTATACTCCTCTTCTGAATTCTGAATAAAAATGTTTATTAGTACTTTCTGTGTAGAATAAACCTTTCTCTAAAAAATAAAATTTAAAGCGACCACTAATTTTGAATGTCAGTTACGCGTGCGAAATCAATTTTTTAAATAAAATTTGTATCAACTCAACGGTAAAAATTCGATATCTTTTGATCAGTGTCCTACCTACAAAAATCAAAATGTGTTAAAGGTGAAGAGTGAAACTTTTGTATGCAATATTTGTATTTTTCGCAAATGAGGTGAGTTTCTATAGAGCTGTTAAATAAATAAGCGGCTGTAAGGGAAAGTTCGGTGGTAGGCGTGGCAAACATTTTTGTATCTTTGTCGGGATCCCAAAACTGACTTTCTCGGCAAAATTCAGCTTGTTGGTCTCGCTTTTAGAGATCAAATGTCAGTAGTAAAATGTAAGTAGTAAATAAATAAAAATGTACACGCATTGTATTATTGTTTTAGTCAATAACCTAAGTAGCTTTTTCGATATTTCCGGAACTTTCGACTAGCTAAATTGGAGAATACATTCAAATCGATCCACTATTATTTGATAACTTGTATTTGACATTCACATTGATCTTAGGTGACTATTATCTTTATTTTATATAAATTTTACTTGTAAAGTTATTACAAAATCATAATAATTATTTTGGTAAGGTGCTTTTGTAAATTTTGGTGGAAAATTTTCCGTTTGTCTAAATAATTCACACACTTAATATCAGAGAAAGGTTTACACTTAAAGGCAACATTATTGTTTGTAAATAAGTGTAAGAAAGTATGCGAAAACAATTTTAGAAAGTGTAGATTAATGAAAAAACAGTTTTATAAAAAAATGAATATATGCACATTAATCTCATTTCAAGAATTTGGCTCAAAGTGAAGATCTGGTTAATACCTAGGTTCTAGAGTAATGATCGACTTACACTATGTTTAAATGCTGTTTATTGTATTTATTGTGCGACTAGTTTCAGAATCAACAATTTGCACTCCATCTTCTGGTCGATACAAATAAAACCCACGACTGAAAACAACGCACAAATACACCAACATTGGGCAATAATATAGTGATCTAACGGACATATCAAGCCTAGGCTACATTCCTCTGAATTTTTTCAAACATCAATGAACCCGTAATGAACTATTAATATCTTATGCGTGTTAAGAGAGAATAAAGTTCACATACATTTTGCGCATTTTGTTAATGCGTGCATAAGTCCGTCTTACCTTTTTGCCAATTGTTTATCTTTACATTTTTCAATCATCTCGCTTTTGAGCTAGATTTATGAGACCAGCTAACCTTTATGTTTACATCATAAAAAATTGTTAAAGCTACTCTTTGGTTATTTGGAAAAGTTCCTTGCCATTGTGTAACCCTGTAGTTCTCCCTAATATTTATTCTATTTATTATGCAATAAGACTTCTGAAATTTAAAAAATTGAATCTTTATAATCAATAGCCAGTTAAAACTCATTAAATATTTAATAATGCAGAAAATTGTTAGTTTTACTGGAAATATTTAAAATAATTAAAAGAAAGTTTCTTGCTATTACATGCTTCCATTCATTAGTTAAAATAATTGAACGTATCAATATAATTATTTAATGATTACCAAGTATTATTGCACTTTCTGTTAAATAACCAAGGAGTATATGTATATACATATATATATATATATATATATATATATATATATATATATATATATATTGTTATGATATGTAAAATCGAGAAAAATATTGGTTTGTTTAAAAATATTTCAAAGTTCAAAAACATTAAAATAATTCAGATAAGTAGGATAATATCCAACAAACATTTCGGAGAAGGAAAGTTATTAAATTCTTGGACTACCTGTACTAAACAAAATGTAAGCTTTGCATAAATTATTTCTTTGTTATACTTGAGTGACCCGCATAATTTTAAGTGAAATCCAAAGACAATTGAAATACATTAATGCAGTGATTAAAGACAATAGAAGGGATTATAGAAAGATGCTTTTGTTAGTTTTTAAGAATTATAGAAAAATATTATTTGTAAATAAGTTTTAGGAAATTTATAATTATAGGTAAAAATTTGTTTGTTATCGAAATGAAAAAATGGGGGAATTGTGACGAGTTTTGATTGGCGGAGATTGAAAAAGGTGGGATAAGTATGTAGGAAAAAGTTTAGCGAGATTGAGGAGAGAGAAAGGATAATCAGTTGGTTTCCAAGTCTGTAAGACGAACAGTGATTGTTCTCTGGCTGTTCCCGAGATGTAGCAAGCAGTAGTGTTGAATGTTAGTGAGTTTTTGTGGAGTTAGTGTATCTGACAGAAGCTGAAGCAGCAAAATATTGTAAGTCATATTTTCCTACTTATATTCCAAGAGTCACTGTTCAGGCCAACGAGAGATTCAGTTTATCGTAAAGAGAAGATATTCCAAGAGTCAATTTTTCACTCGGGCCAACGAGAGATTCAGTTTATCGAGAGGAGAAAGGCTATCATAATTTGAATGATTGTTGCTTTTGAAGGAGATCATTAAGGACGATATACTTGCAACAATCTGTTGTAAGATTGCTGATTACATAGGGAGCGGTTGAGAGGAGATAATACAGTCTACAAGGAACAAGGATTTGGACCACTCATCATCAGAGAGAGATTTTTTTGTTTTCTGCAGTTTTTTTTTTTTTTTTTTTTTTTTTTTTATTGATAACACAGTTTTTACACGTAATTTAGAAAGGATATACATATTTTGATTAGGAGAGTTAGAATAGTTTGGGATTATGAGTTTTCAATGAATATTGTTTGTACCATTAATTTTGATTGTTCACGTACGGAGAACAAAATTTTGAGAATCCTTATATGAGATTTGTTTATTGAAAACTTTTGAGTGTGAATTATTTCATTATTTTTATTTCAATATATAGTGTTAGATCATATGTGTTTTTTATTATTCCGGTATTCTCTGGACCTTACCTTTCACATGTAATAGCATAGATATTGAAGCACGAATTTAACCCTGAGATAAAAGAATTAAAAATTGTGATAGAGTCATAATCATATCATTTAAATAATTTTAATTAATCAAAAAAAAAATTAATTAGCTAATTATTGCTTGGCGCACCAAGACTTTAAATATCACAATAATATATATATATATATATATATATATATATATATATATATATATATATATATATATATATATATATATATATATATATATATATACTTCTCCAAGAAATTAACGCACCACTTCAATAAATCAATTTTAGTTGTAATCAGGCAAAGAATAAAACATGAAACTTCACCAGATTTATTCTACATTTTATTAGTAATTATAACAATTTGTCTAATCATCAGAAAATGTTGAAGTACAGGAGTAAAAAAAATAAAACGGAAAATTCGAAAAAAATAATGATAAGAAAAGTAAACTAAAATATGAAAAAAGTCTTAATAACGAGTGTTTTTACCTCTACTACGTATAACAGCCTCACATCGTTGGCCCATACTTAAAATTAATTGCCGTATTTCATTTTGGTATAGTTCTCTCCAATTCTGGATCAGCCTCTCTCTCACTTCCTGTAAGTTGTTTGGTTGGATAGGTGTCGCTCTTAATCGCCTACCAAGGATATCCCAGAGATTTTTAATCGGATTTAAATCCGGACTATGTGCTGGCCATTCCATAGTGTTAATTTCTACCTCTTCTAGATAATTTCTGACGATTTGTGCAGCGTGAGATCTGGCATTATCTTGCATTAGTAAGAAATTTTCACCGATATAAGGAGCGAATTATACTACATGTTGCTCCAGGATCTCCAATATGTACCTTTCAGCTGTAACAGTTCCATTTTGTATGACCTCTAGGTCCGTACGTGCGGTAGAAATACCACCCCACGCCATAACTGATCCTCCACCAAAAAATGTGGTGTGTGCGAAGTTACACTGAGCATATCGTTCGTTGGGTCGTCGCAACACACGAACACGTCTGTCGTTATTGTACAAACAAAATCGGGATTCATCAGTAAATAGCACTCGTTCCCAGTCAGCCTCTAACCAATTAATGTGTTCTCTGGCAAAATATAGTCTCCCCCTTCGATGCTCTGCGTTTAATAGAGGAGCTCGGACGGCAATCCTAGGTGTTAAGTTGTATTCCCTAAGTCGCTGGCGAACAGTTTCAGTACTAATTTGTATAGCATGCACGTATCGAAGCTGAATTTGTAAACTTCGATGTGTTACAAAACGTTGTCGAAGAGCAGAAATTCTTAAAAATCGATCTTGAATAGGGGTAGTTACCCGGTTTCGTCATTGCCCTGGTCTGCGAGTATGATCCCCTGTTTCGAGGAATCTTTCTAACACCCGTCAGACGGATGTGTGGGACACATTAAACCGACGACCAATTCGTCGGTAACTCCAACCTTCTTCCGACAGTATCACTGCTTGGGCACATTCATTGATTGATGCTCCATAATAAACACAAATAACAATAATCAACAATTAAACAGTAGCCGAATAAAATTCGTGAACACTTGGAAATAAGTATATTTATAGAATTAGTACATTTTCTGTTCCTTTTTGTTTTGTTGCAAAAAAAACTATAGCGATAAAACAGTCAATAAATATAGAGTGTACGAATAGCATATACAAGGGGCTTGCAAAATATAACATTACAATGGAAATTTTTATTAACGCTAATAAAATATTTTAATATTTCAAAGTGGTGCGTTAATTTCTTGGAGAAGTGTATATATATACATGTATATATATGTATATATATATATATATATATATATATATATATATATATATATATATATATATGTGCATATATATACATATATATATATATATATATATATATATATATATATATATATATATATATGTATATATATGTATATATATGTATATATATATATATGTATATATATATATATATATATATGTATATATATATATATATATGTACATATACATGTGGTTCAAAAGTCTGGAAACGTCCCATCATCTCGTAAATTGCTAGTCATAATTGTACAAAATTTGAGGTACACCTCTATTGGGATACAGAGATTCCATATTTGATATTTGCAATATTGCCAAATTTGCCGTTTCTCTTATATTATTAGTAACTTTGGTTTTTCAAATTCGTCACCTTGTATATTCAGTCATTATTGGAATCTCCTCTCAATACGAGTTCAACCATATGTAACACTTATGATTTTATGTAGTCTGGAAGGTCTTAAATACATAAAACAGAAGTCTAGCAACGCCTAATTGTCGCAATAAAATTTTTTAAAACTTACTATTTTCAGCTACATTAAAACGTAACAATTCATAGATTACAACATTTTTTAACATAATAGTTACTTTATCAAGTGTTCAAAATGTGCTCCATTTGTGAGTTGACAGTACCCTAATCGATAGTAGAATACGTCTACCACATTTCTCCATGTTTGTCTAGAAATTATTCGAGATTCATCGATAATTCGTTGCCTTAGCTCTGCAAGACTTGCACTTGCTGGTTTATTTTTGTAAACTGAATTTTTCCCAATAAAAATATTCTTTAGGATTGAAATCAAATGAACGTAGAGGCCATTTAATTCTACCTTGTCTACCAAACCATCGTCGGGGACATATCTCATCTAAATAAAGCCGAAAATTTATACCAAAATGAGCTGGAGCTCCATCTTGCTGAAACCATATCTGACTAAAATTGGCCCCAAATAAGTTTTTTAGTGTAGGTACAATTTCATTTCTAAGTAACATTTCGTAACTGTCCATACCTGACACTGTACACTGATATTGTACTATACCTGACCATACATTTAATTTTTGTGGTCTTTGAGTATGGTTTTCACGCATCCAGTGTGGATTTATGTCACTCCATACACTTCCACACAGTGTAAAGGTTGCTTCATCGGAAAAAAAATCTGTTAACGAAATTTTCATAATTTTCAATGTTATCCATCATTACCTCAGTAAACTCTAATCTGCGATCGAAGTCATTTTCACTTAATTCTTGCAATAAGTTAATTTTGTATGGTTTAAATTTATTCTTACGTAATACACGTAAGACTGAAGAACGACCTACATCATGTACTTGTGAAACCCTGCGTGAGGATGTATGTGGATCTTTAACAAAACTTTGCATTATATCTAAAGTTTTGTTGTCATTCATAACTCGTTTCGGTATACCTGATCGGTATCTATCTTTTACTTCTCCAGATTCCTCAAATCGCTTTACAGTTTTTTGTACCGTAGAACGGTTTGGATAAGTATCATTGAACAAGTTGGCTATTTCACAATAAGATCGTTTTTTGTCACCGTACCCTCTCATCATTAGAATAGTAATTCATTTTTTCGTTAAGAGCCATTTTAGAGAAGCAATTTATCTTGCAGAACTTTTCTAAACACAACTACTGTCAGTTCTAGTTAATAATGTAAATAGTGAACAAATGTCAAAATCACAGCATTCTACATTTAAATATTAAAATTTATTAAAATCTACATATTTTGCACTGTTTTATTTATTTAAGACCTTCCAGACTACATAAAATCATAAGTGTTACATATGGTTGAACTGGTATTGAGTAGGAGATTCCAATAATGACTAAATTTTGCAGAGAATATTAATTTTGGGACCCCAAAAAAGATTCAAAAAAGTTTACCACTTTTATCCCCGGGCTTACCCCCAAAACACCCCTCGCAGAGGGGTAAAAACGCAAAAAAATCGATTTAATCTGTACATCGTAGAAAAAAATGTTTCAAACAAAAAATGTAGCTGAGATCATTCTAAACAAAAATGTTTGTAAGCATTTTTTGTGTAGAATAAACCGTTCTCTTAGAAAAAACGATTGAAGCGACCGTCGATTTTAAATGTCAGTTACTCGCGCGAAATCAATGTTCAATAAAATTTATATCAGCTCGACGGTGAAAATTCGATATCTTTTGATCCAAATGTACTATCGACAAAAATCAAGATGCGTTGATCAAAATGAAAGAATGCAGCTTTCGTATGCGGTTTTTGCATTTTGCCGAAAATAAACTCAGTTCTTATAAAGGTGTTAAATAAATTAACTTGGCGCGATTTTTGCCATTTTTCACGATACCCGTGAGCTCAATAAAATTGATCACTTTGACTGACCAATTGTAGTAAAATTTCCATTTTTAGAGATCAATCTTTAAAACCTATGACATGAAATTTCAATTTTGAGTTGTGTTAACGAATATAAGTCATTTGAAATATGAATAAAAAACGCAGAATTCAATGTTTTACATTACAAACGATCACACAACCCGGAAAATGCATTTAAGTAGACGGTTTTGGGTGTAGTTTATTGCAGAAGTTTTGTTCTTTTGAAAAATATACTAGTGTAATTGAAAAAAAGTTTTAAATCGTTTGTTGTGTAAAAGTTTACATCCAGCGATTTTTTAAGCATATTTCAAATGCCTCACATTTGTTGTCAAAACTCAAAACTAAAATTTCATGCTATAGGTTTTAAAGGTTAGGCTCTAGTAATAGAAACTTCATAGTGGCCAGTCAATGAAAGGGATAGATTGTATTGATCTTGTGAGAATCATAAAAAATGGCAAAAGTCGCGACTCGTTTAGTTATTTAACACCTGTATAAAATCTGAGTTTATTTGCGGCAAAATGTGAAAATTGCATACGAAAGCTAAACTGTTTACCTTGAAAACACATCTTCATTTTTGTCAATAGATCACTTGAATCAAAAGATATCGAATTTTTAAGCGTTGTTTCTAAGAAAACTGGGTATGCTACACAAGAAATGTTTATAAACATTTTTGTTTAAAATTACCTCAGCTACAATTTTTATTTGAAATATTTTTTCCTACGGTGTACAGATTCTTAGTAAATCGATTGTTTGCGTTTTTACTCCCCTGTGAGGGGAGTTTTAGGGGCAAGCACGGGAGTAAAAGTGGTAAACTTTTTTGCATCTATTTTGGGGTCCCAAAATTAATATTCTTGGCAAAATTGAGCTTGTTTGTATGATTTTTATAAGTTCAATGATATTTTCGTCTCTGACGGCTGGAGTATATCCCAAAATAGGTGTACCTCAAATTTTGTAAAATTATGACTAGCAATTTACGAGATAATTGGTCGTGTCCAGACTTTTGGGCCACACAAATTGTTTATTTTATTGACAACTAAATATTAGTAGAAATTTAGGACAGGACTGTTAGAAGAACAAGAACGGACGTTTATATTGTAGTTACCAAATAAGTTTTTTGTGGTTCTGGCCGTATAACAGGCTGCTCCTGCTTCTTCTTCTTCGTGCGACTAAGATTACTCCTGTTTGCCTGCCTCTTATTCTGTTTCAGTCGTTGTTGACTGTACATTATCTTTCCACCTTTTTGGCGGCCTTCCAACGGGTCTTCTGCTATACGGCTTGTTGTTTTTACAGATGTTCGCTAATCTATCTGGTCCCATTTGGTTTACATGTTCGTTCCAGTTTTTTTTCTTGTTTTGGGGTTCAAAGGGGTAGTGAAGCGCAATATAAGATGCTGTTTCCAGTTAGAATTCTCTAGCCTCTCCTACTCAATCCCTATCCTCACCTCCACGAAGTGAGGCTTGGTCTACACGGGTGAACCCTGGAAAACCTGAGCAACCTTGCTGGAGATTGGAAGGCAGGGTCAGGGCTGACGAGGAAGGGAGAAATGGTCCTCCGAAAAGGGGGTTGGTAAGCAAGGTTAGCAGCCTACCTACTGTCAAAAAAATCAATGCTCAGAGAACCGAATAGAGGCCGCTCCTGCTGAAAAATATAATTCTCGCCAAAATTTAATTTCACAATGCTTGGTGATAGACTGGTTTGAAGTATTTGTTAATATCTCGTAGGATTTACGGTACCCCCAATAAATTCAAAACATCCTAACATTAAAACTGCCATACAACCCCAAATCATCACTCATCAACTCGTTTGTGGTAATCACCAACAATTACGTCAAATTTTGATTCGTCACTAAAAATAACTCAGGGCCAATCTTTTACCGACCAAGAACGTTGCATTATGGGCTTGGTTTGCTTTTGTTTTGTTATTCTTTTTCTTTGCCTATAAGAAAATTTAATTTGTTAAAATACGAGTACCTGTAATTCAACTTTATAAAACTTTATTTCAGATTTATGTATGCACTGGTGACAGCATTGCTTGACAAACTTAATCCAGTTTCATGATTCTATTCAGCTGTAACTTGCCTAGAAATATTTCTTCGACCTTTCTTGCAAAATTTTACTAATATTCTTGTATTCCTACCAGAAACTAGTTTTGGACGACACGAGGCTTTACTTTTTTTTATCTAAAATACTTCCCTGTTTCCATATAATGCTTAATTATATTCCACACTGTAATTTTAGGAATATTAAGTTCATCTGCCATATACAAAACCCTTATACAACCAGTGTTGACATATATGTCGGAGACAGGGACCATTTCCAAGGCAGATGAAAATCTCCTGCTTATATTTGAACGAAGGATCCTAAGAAGAATATTCGGTGGCATCTGTGAAAATGATGTTTGGAGAAGGAGGTACAACTCCGAGATATATCACAGATATAAATATATATTTGGTGGTAAAGACGTAGTATCCTTTATAAAAATAGGAAGACTAAGATGGGCAGGACATCTGGCAAGATCACAGCAGAACAACCCTCCTATAAGAATCCTTATGTCACAATATGTGGGAAGTAGAAGTAGGGGTAGGCCAAAACTCAGATGGAGGGATGGTGTAGATGAGGATGGTAGACAAATAGGCGCAGCAAACTAGCAACTGTTGGCAATGGATAGAACTGACTGGCGTAATAGACTTGGAAAGGTCGAGGCTCTTTTATAGGGCTGTAGCACCAATGATGATGATGAAGTTCATCCGCCACTCCAAGAATTGTTTTATTGCGGCAATAATTTTTAATTACCAACTCATGAATATTTGAATTTGAAAAGATACCACGCACAATTTTATTGTGCCAATGATATAGCTTTTTACAGTAAATAGTACAGTAGTACAGTAAGTAAACTAAGGTGACTTAGGTATCGTCTGGTGACGGATATTTAAGTATAATCGCGGTAGGTGTTCTAGCCATACTCTCTTCATTCTTCTTTCGGCAAGTAGTTGGGTGAATAAATTATTTATTAGTTCGTTGTTGTCGTCAGTGGTGCGATTTTTATATTTTATTGAATGATTTTTTATTGTGTCCTTGAATAATGGGATTTCCAGATCATTGTGAAGTGTTCGGTGAGATACATACCACGGAGCTATACTTATGATACGGAGTATTTTGGTTGGAATGTTTGAAGTATCATCGTATTTGAAGGTTTACTGCAGCCCCATAGTTCTATTCCGTATGCCCAAATTGGTATAAGTATAGCTTTATACAGAAGCAGTTTATTTGTAAGAGATAACTGAGACCTTCTGTTAAGCAGCCTGTTCATATTTTTTAGTTTAAGATCTAGTTGTTTTTGTTCAGTTTTAATGTGCGGTTTCCATTTGAGCTTTTCGTCCAGATGCAATCCCAAGTATTTAACAACTGGTTTTATGGGAAGACAGTTTTGTAATTTGTCTAAATGATTTTGTACTTTTTGTGATGATGTTACATTAGAGTCGATATCCACTGCCAAGATTCCCGTATCGGAAAAGTAGTTAAGAATATATAGAAGAAGCTCAAGATAGAGAGCAATTTGCTGTAGTTATAGTCAACCTTCAGTAATGGAGAAGGCACCTTAAGAAGAAGAAGAGGAGACCTTTATGCCATACTCTATCAAATCCTTTTGTATATAGAGAAACACTACAGCGCAAAACTTTTTCTTCTCGAGAGTTGTTTTAATTATATTGACTATTTCGTGGCATTGCTGGATGGTTGAGTGTTCACGTCTAAATCCGAATTGGTGTTGTGATATAATTTCGTTTATGGGAACGAATTGCTGGATTTTGTGTAATAGTAGTCTTTCTAATCCTTTCGACCTTATTGGTAGTAGGCCTATAGGGCGATATGAATTTGTTCGTGTTGCGGGCTTACCAGGTTTCGGAATCATAGTAACTTGAGCAAATTTCCATTGTATTGTAGTGAAGTAGTGAAGAAGTAATATGCTGTTGTATATTATGTTAGTAACTTCTCTGCTTTTCTTGATAGCTTCTGAAGTAATCCTCCTCTTATCAAATCATAATCAGCAGCTTTCTTAGGATTTGGCATTTTTATTTGTTGTCGAACATTTTTCGAAGTAAATGTTGTCAGAGGAAGGGATAGTTGACATGGAGTTTCGAGGTATGTTTTTATATCATCATTTTTATCGTTATTAGTATGTATCTGGTGCTGAGAATACAGTTGCAAGATGAATACTGCGGTTTTTTCTGCGTTTGTGCGGCCCAGGTATATCTGTTTTTATTTTTAAAGTGAATTTGTTATTATCGGTCGTTTAAATTTTTCTGTAGTTTTCAATATAGAGTCGTCTTCAAGTGAGAGGTTCGAAACATAAAACTAAAAAGTCGTTTTTTCATTATGTAGTAGTGGATTTCTCATTTATTGCCATATGTGATTCTCTTCTTTTTTCTGCTACAAGTTCTCTTATATGGAGGGGAATATTATGGTTTTCTATGACTCTTTCTATGGTTTCTATTCAGTTTGTTTTTTTTTTAATTATGATTTTGGGTGGTAGTGTTCTCCATATTATGAGTATGCTTAAAGCTATTACTATTGTGCTGTGGTCTGATGTTAAATTAAAGTTTGAATCTATTACACTATGGATGTCAGCCATCCCTTTTTTTACAGCAAAATCTACTAAATCTGGAATTTTGTTAACGACCATAGGCCGGTATGTGGGTTCTCCCGTTGATAAGTATCTTAAGTTATTTTGTTGAATGGTATTGAGAGGTGTTTGTTCCGAGTTTAATGATTGCTACTTGGATTTTTTTCGTAATACGAGTATAAGGTTGGACTGCATAGTGTTTAATTTTTGATTTAATAATAACGGCAGAGCCTGAATGTGCTCCTCCATCTGGATGGTTTGCATATTATACAGTATAGTAAGGTATCTTAATATCCGTTCCTTGTGTGACATGGCTTTCTATTAATAGAATGTCTAGATTATTCATTTTTACAAACAGATTATGTTGAAATTATGAGCATCATGTTGGATAGGTATATTTAAATTGGATTTAAATTATTACTATTGACAGGATTTTGAGTGGTGATTTGTTTTGATTTGTCATTGTATCTGACATTTAATAGTTTACGATAAACAGAACATCCTCTGTCATTAGAAGGATGGTATTCGTTGCAGTAATCTTATATTCTTGAGTAAATATTTTATTGTTGTTCGTTTAAGGTCGAGGTCCACAAAAAATAAAGGCAATGGTTCATGGCTCAATCTGTGACATTTGTAATGTTACTTACCTTATGACCCTTTTTCTAGATTTCCACTTTTATTTGATCTATCGGAAAGGAGTGATGTAGGTACTACTCTTTATGCTCTCTCTTCCTTATGTTGGTATGTATGGTGTACGATGTTTTCCTCTTGTACGTGATGTATTAGTTTTCTGTAGGATTCAGGTATCTTTGGGAAAATTTTTATTGTATTTTTTATTGTATTTATTAAGGCTTTAAAAAAGTAAGTTTTTTCTTCTACTGCTTGAGCTAAATTATCTATCATTTTGCTATAGTTGTTCACGTCATATATAAAAATTGGAGGGGGTTTTGAGATTGGTGGACTTTTATTTGTATCATTTACGGAATTTTCCTGTGGAAGTGACTGAAACCTATTTGAGAGTGTAATTGGAGGTTCTTTTTCTTTTAAATCTGAACGTTTAAGTCTTTTTTTTTTCTTATTGCTTGCCATGGGTGTTTATTATTTTGAAAGTATTCTTGTTCTTCATCTGACATTGAATCATCTTCATTCTATGTTTCTGGATTTTTTTAAGTATAATTTAGCTTAGGAGTTGGATGTAAAACGAGAAAAGTTGGTTTGTTGTATTTTATTTTTCCTCTTTTCATATATTTTAGAATAAATTTATTTTTTTTTCCTTTCCTCTTTCTTTGCTTTTCCCATTCGATCTTGGGGTTGCTCGTCTCTTCACCTCTTACGGGGATGGCCTACAGACCGATGTTCTGCTGGCGATTTATCTCGAGCAATTCTCAGCAATGTTTTTTTCTACACTAATCAGAACCTACTGAACCTACTTTTCTACACAAACCAAGTATAACATGCTTTTGCTTGTTTGTCTGTTTAGGTGTAATTTCGCTTCTCTCCAGTATTCTTTTGTTTTTTGATATTTCTGGTACAACTTCTACATTATATATCGTAATTTTTTCTTTATTGTTCTAAATATAAGATAACTTTTTTTATATACGTTCATACAGTTTATATTCTGTAAACGAATATTATTTAGCTTTTTGGCATATTATCTGTAGAAGTTTGACTTATATATTTAACAATTGAAAATAATCACAAATACATCAAGTACTGTGGTTTACTTCAAGTACTACTTAATTTTTAAATTCCTGTTATATAAAACACAATAATTTTAAGAGAAAACCAGTATTCGAGTAAGTACCTTATTTGTAACAAATGCTCATATCCTTGCGAAATAGTTTTCGGTTAATATACATCTTACAAAAACTATTTCGCAATATAAGTAGATACTTTAATGTTTGTTTTGAAGTTAATAATAGTGCAAAAAGATTTATATAAAATGAAAACACTTCTATGGGATAATAATCTTTAGTTAAAGTTAATGTTGTCGAGTAGATTGTTTTAGTTTATAGTTGTGTAACAAACAATAAATGTTTTTTCTCTTATAATATGTTTCTTTAACAAGTTTTAACTTTTGTTGGTTTTGTAGATTTTTTGATTTTATTTGCGTATAATAAATAGTTAAAAGATATTTAAGTTTGGTCGAAAGTGATAGATACTAAATTAATAGTCTATAGACAAGGCAAAAAGCTTGGGTTCGTTCGGAAAAATATTCCCATGAGATTGTTTTGCATAATAACTTTAATTTTGCATAAGATATCCCAAAATAAGGTTCAATAGGTCGCCCAAGCAAAAAGTTGTCCACATTTTTTTAAATATATATTTTTTAAACAAATTGTAACAATTAATTTTTTCGACCCGTTCACATTTTTTTTTTAATTTTTTGGATTATTTTGAACAAAATAAGTCTGTTGTAGTTTTTCTGTAAACGGTATCTTTTTTGAGTTATGAATAATTTAAAACTAAAAAACCCAAAATTATGATCTTTAAGGTTCAAGAAACACAAGTAAAAAACATTATTTTTAAATTCAGCAAGGGCCTAAATTCAAGTTCAAACCTTGTTCTATCGTTTCCCAATAAGTATTTTGAGCCTATTTTATTTTAAAACATTGTTTTTTAATCGGTAATAAAGCGCTTTTTACAGAACGGGCGCTCGGGCTGCAGCCTGCATAAGAAAGATAAACAAGATCTACCGCACAAATGTTTGCTGGTTTAAATTCTCATTGTACAAATGAGCACCCGCCCTGCCATACGCGCTTCATTATCAATTAAAAAACAATAGTTCAATATTTATTTATGCATCAAGGGTCTTATTAAGATGATTACGTCCAGAAAGCAACATAATTCAGCCAGAGAGCCCGAGGAATGCATGTTGCTTGATATGCGTAATCATCCGGTAACAACAGTGATACATACATTTTATTTTTTAATTCCCATAATATAAAAACTAAAATTGAAACGTTTTTACTTTTTATTTTACTGCACCAACCAAATATATATATGCATATTTTGTATGTACCACTGGTGTTACCGGACAATCTAGCAACATCCATCCCTAGGATAGGAATAGAAGAAGAAAGAATACAGCCCTGCCTGATGCCAAAAAAATTTCCACTTTCTTAGCGAACTCATCATCTACTTTAACTTTTACTGTCTGCTTTCAATAGAAATTTGATCCCAGCTGTCAATGTTCATGCCGGTTCATAGCTATTAGTATGTTGTGTTGTGTCAAAGTCAATAATATATATATATATATATATATATATATATATATATATATATATATATATATATATATATAAACTAAGGAACACTCGAAGAGTGGTGGGTTTTTCGGTCAAAGTGGAGAAATAAAAGACAAAGAAGGTGGCTACTTCATCTATTTATTGAATACGTTTCGCTTCTTAATCAAGAAGCATCAGTTCATCTAAAAAGAACAATATGAAAAACCAAACATCCATGGAAAAGATATTATAAGTTGGTTACCTCAAAACGATATGTAGCAGTCAAAGATATAAAATGTGTAAAGAAGCTTATGATACTGGACATTAAAAATTATGTTGTATAGACAATTAATTGAACTGAATACAGTTTACAAATTAATTCAACTTAGCACAGCAAAAGACATGTGGTAATAGTACATGTATATAAAAAAATATGTGAAAAAACTTAAGTAAAAAACATTCATTTATAGAGAACCAAAAAGATCATATGATGCACTTCCAACAGTATATAATTATTTAAATTTGATCTTAACTTTAAGTAACATTATTAAAAATTGAATTATAGATATTTAAAAAAATATATAATGAAGTTACCACTCAGTCGCTGTCGGTGAAATGCGATAGGAATCTAGGTACCACGCCGAACGAGAAAAGACAGTAACCTTGAGGTCAAAAAATTTTGACAGAACAGCAAGGCATTTTTTAAAAAGTTAATGTTGTGGCAGAATAGCCAGCAACAGGTGAAGATTGATTCAACCTCCATCAGTCCAAGGTTCATACATTTGGAACTGAGAATAATATAGATTCTATGAATCTATTTTATTATTAAATTTTATTAAATTATTTGTTTACATTTGTTACATACACAACTCTAGCAAATGACAAAAAGACAGGTGAAGTTAACAAAGACACCATTGTTCTTTGTGTTGACCTGCAACAGGTTCTGTATTACCCAACTCTGACTCATGGAGATGTCTTTTACCAAAGACAGCCATTGTGCTACAATCCGTGTGTCCATGACTAGGATACCAACAAAGCAATGATGTTTTTTTGGGAAGAAACTAAAGAAAAGCGAGGCCCTGCAGAAATTGCGTCATGCATCCTTACATATGTCACCCATTATTTTGTCCATCCAATTTTATATGATGTATGTAAAAATTTTCACTATTCCTTTGACTTGTCAAAAACAAAACTATTTTTGTATAGTGACTAAATAAAGTAAGTAGGTTTAGCTTGATATTGAATATAGTTTGTCAAAAACCTACTACAGAAGATATTATACATAAGTTTACAAATTTATTTAAGAATGAATTGCAAATAAATATTTGCAAAATGTTAACCACCCCATTCCCAGAATTGAAGATCTATTTGCAGCGTTGCAAGTAAGGAAACAGTTCAGCAAGCTAGATTTTTGCGTACGATCAATTACAGGTGGAACCAGAGACAGCAAAACTTCTGGCGTGGAGCACACCGTATGGTATATTTAAAGTTAACCGTTTACCCTATGGTACCAAACCAGCTGGTGCAATTTTCCAGCGGACAGTAGAGAAGGTGTTGTAAGGTTGTGCAGGGACACTGAATTATTTGGATGATGTAGTGGTAAAGGGGAGAGATAATGCTGAACATGTTGCAAATTTATACAAAGTTTTAAAAAGATTGGATGAAGCAGGTTTTAGATTAAATAGTAGTAAACGTAGTTTTTTTCAAAGTAGTATCAAATATTTAGGGCATATCATATCAGTACAAGGGTTAAAGAAAAGTGAAGAGACAGTGAAAGCAATAGTAAAGATTCCAGTACCTAAAAATATTACAGAGGTAAGAGCTTTTGCAGGAATGACAAATTATTATTCGGTGTTTATTCCAAATTTGTCACAAATTTTAAAACCTTTATATGAATTACCCAAAAAGGATACAAAATTTAAGTGGACAAAAGAATGCAACGAGGCATTAAAAAAAGTGCTAGTGTGTGATAGCAGTGAATATGGATCAAGTGCAGTGCTTTTGCACGTGATGTCTGATGGCAATGAAAGACCAATTTCAAGGCTACTAACGAAAACAGAGTTAGGTTATAGTATAGTACACAAAGAAGCATTATGTATTTACTGGGCTGCTCACAAGTTATATGAATATTTAGCAGAAAGACATTTTGAAATTTTAACGGACCACAAACGGTTAATTATATTACTTGGAGAGTTTAAAAGTTTGCCAAAGATAGCAGCAGCACGTTTGCAAAGATGGTGTATCTTTTTATCTGTTTTTGATTATACTATAAAATATATTAAGGAAAAGGATAATGTGAAAGCAGATGCGATAAGCCGTTTGCCAGTGGAAGAGGAAGAAATGTCTATGGCTGAACAAAGCGAATATATTGGTTATTTTAAAAATTTGAATTTTTAGAACATGTTACACCTATTGACTCACTAAAGTTGAGAGCAGAAACACAAAGATATCCGGTATTGGGTAAAGTAGTGAATTTAATTCGGATAGGGTTAACTGAAAAGTGTTCTAAGGAATTCTTTAAAGCCTTTTCTTAACCGTAGAAATAAATTCACAGTGGAACGCTCGAGAATGTTTTTGGTGGTATCGTTAGATACGGACATTGAGAAAATTATTGCAGAGTTTGTTGGGCTTCAAGTGCAGAACCTATTCAGGCAACAGTTATACCATGTGGCAAGAGGAATAATTTCTTTGAAAGGGTTCGTGCTAATTTTTTCGGTCCACTTAAAGGGAAAATGATATTAATCATTATAGATTCTTATTCAAAACAGCCAAAAAAGCATTCATAATGAATGTGACAGACTCCTTGGCAACAATAAGTAAATTTGGGAAGTAGGTATTTACTAGGTTTGATCTACCAAAGATAGTTTGTACAGATCTCAATTAACTTCGGTAAAACTTTCACAATATTTGTATAATAATTTAATTAAAGACATAACTTCTCCACCTTATCACCCCTATTTCTTTCACTATAGAAACTCCATACATGTTTCCACAGGTGTTACACCTTCAGATGTTATTTTTAAACGTAAGATTAGAAACCGTTTTGAATTATTATTGGAAAATAAAGCTCAGAAATTGTTACATATAAAAATGAAAAGGGAAGAAAAATTTGTAAAATGGAATAAAGTGTTAATAAGAGATTAAAGGTATCCTTATAAGAGGAAATGGGTAGAAGCAGTTATAAATAATGAGGTTTTGGGAGATAGGCATTATATTTGTGAAATTGTCAATGAACATATACGAATTTTGGAAGCGTTATGTCGATCAGACATTGAAAGGAAAATTCAATGAGTTAGGAGGTTTAAACCAAACTGTTGAAAATAAATTAAGTTTAGATGAGTTTGAAGGATCTGATCCTATGACGCCTCTTTATGATAATAAGACACCTGAATTAATCGTATCTGATTATATTGGCGATATTAGATCATCAATGATTAATGTAGTAGATAACAATGTGAGTAATGAGGAACCAGAGAGTAGTGATAAAGTTAGTGAAAGTGTCGAGGAAGAAACTTTAGATAAAGCTAATGTTTTGCCAGTTCGGTCAAAAAGACTTATTACAGCTCCCGATCGTTTGGATCTTTAGAGGCGAGGTATTGTAGTATCTTAAGTAATACTTCCTGTAAACTTAGCTTTAAGAAATATGCCAGAAGTAGAAGAAATGGTTCCCGCCAAGCGATATAATTAGAGGTTAGCTTGGCTCCTTATATAGAAACTTAGATCGTAGTCAGTTTTGTATTTTACAATTTAATAATAAAGTGCCAAACACTAATTTAGAGCCTATTTGTTTCCTGCTCCTCGGTCACAACAGATAATAAGGGCATAATCGATTGGGTAGTTTCAAGTATAATTTCTCTGGTACAATGAATAATTAGGTATATATACAATTGGATTGCACTATTTGGCACAGTGTATTTCCTTTTCATCCATAATTATGTATATAAAGAATTACGATCCAAAAGCATCAACATTATTGAAAATTTTATTTTTCTAATTTATGCAATATTATTTTTGTAAAAGATTATCTAACAAAACGATGAAAAAGCTGTTAACTAGTTATAGTATTATTCGTACAACATAACATATATCTCGTATACGCTGTACATCTGTTGTTTTTCTTAGCACATTACATAAAAAAGAATAATAAAGGAAATGATATTCAATATTCACGGGGTATCTCGGACGGTATTAGTAAAACGTTTAAATCAGATGTACAATAATATAATAGTATGAAAAAACAAATTATTTACAAAAATATGAACAAATATAAAAAGAAAAAAAACTAATTAAGTATGCCCAAAAAATCCAATCAGGGTAAAATTGTTGTTACTTAAAAGAATTTGAAGACAAAAATACAAATAAGAAAAACACTAAAATCTAATGTTTTCAGTATTGCTACTGTAAGAATCAATAGTTCCCGAGTTTATTTAAAGATTATTAAAAAAATTTACTCTACTAATAAAATATTTTTCAAAAATATTGTATAAAACATAAATATACTAATATCACATATTTAGTAAAACAAGTTATTTTAATAGTTGAAATAATGAGATGCTACTAAACATTATCTAACAAATCTAATATAACAAATATTACTTACCATCATATATACAATCTATTTACAAATCACTTCTCTACGTATATCCAATTATTGTTCGGCGTTTCACAGAAAGTACTTACAAGTAAATCACATCACACGATGCCAGTGCAGAAGATACTCGAGAGCTCTTCTTTTGATTTCAATCCCACTACACTCTATTACCTAGTAACCCACCACTACAGGGTGTTGTTCGCAGTATATTACCTTTAAATAAAATTTGTATCTTTGATATTTTTTATGTATTTTTCCAGGTGGACGTAAGGCCAACTCAATAATAAAACGATCCCACTTATATTGTACCTGAGAATTCCACTCCTGTGTAAAAATTCACTCTATTTAACCCTCTATTGGATGAATTTATTTTATTTTTTGACAAAATAAAATAAAATTATATTAAATTACTCTTTATAGATGAATGTAGAATTCACCGTTACACATTTTTGTGCCCATTTGGGAACATTCTGTATAAAAACTTTTATTAGAACCAATTGTCAAACACATTAGATCGATGTATTGTCAGTATCAAACTATTCCAAATTGTGAAACTTCTTAAAAGAGTTACTACTTTTAGAATGAAAACTTAAATGCACCTTAATTTCTTGCACTGGATCCTTGATTTTCCCTTAGAGTTTATCATTATATATCTTTCCCTGTTTACACTTTTACAGTCCAGTTGGGCCAGTGTGAAAACTGATCTGTTTGTACATATATATTGGATCTAGGTTCAATGCATCTTCTTTTGAATGGTTGTTCGGGTGTAGAACTTCTAGGCCGACCTTCTTTTTTTTTTGTAAAACACTACTTTTAGTTGGTTGTTCAGCTAGAATTGTTTTGAAATTCAGCAGTGGTATAATCTTTTCATTTTTTCCAATTTGTTTTTGATTCGCCTGTCTACTATCTAAGCATTGACTACTGCTATATCCAGCATATGATAAAAAATACGGTGGAACCATTTTTTGTTTTTGATTTTGATTGGATATAATCCCAATAAGGAATCTTGCAGATCCACACTGCCCATGTGCCTGTTATATTGTTGTACAATGTCTGGGCCATCAATTTCTTTCCTAGTTCTTTCGGTGCGAAAGAATGTTCCCACTTTGACTGTTGGTTGAGTTGAGTTCCACAATAATCTGACAGTAAAGACACAATTTTGTTGTCTCACCACTGGACTGTATGTATTGCAGTATTCTCATAAGTACCAGAGTGTTCCTGAATGCTTGTTCTTTGTAATTTTTTAATTTCTTTCTTTTGTCAACCTTTATAATTCAGAATTCGATTTGTACGAATTGGTGCGATATAATATATGCCTCGTTTTGACAAATATGACACCAGTGGTATAATTGAAAATTAATTATCGCAAAAGAGTTTCTGGTGTTTATTGGACGGTATTTCTCTGCTCAATCGAACTACAACATTACTAGCAGCTCCCAAATTTACTTCATTCGGTAGTTCTGCGTAACGGAAATTCGGTGTAACCATCTTTTCCAGCCAAAATTTCAAAATTATATAAAAATCCTGAGATTCCTGAGAGAACCCACATCTTATATCCCCATTTATGAGGCTTTTTGGAATTGTATGTCTTCATACTCAAACGTCCTTTGGACGATATAACTTGTTCGTCACAAGATAAGTGTTCTTCTAAAGGTATCTGCACGATATTTTTATTTGTTCAATCAGGGGCGAGATTTTATGAAGACTGCGTGTATTTTCTAAATTATTACTAAAATGAAGAAGCCTTTTGATTCTTCAAAACGATTTATAAGCATTACGTCTGCAACTTGTGAAATTCTTGTTGTCGGAGCCCAATAGCGTCTTGTAGTAGTTTGTCTTATTAGAGACATCCACAGCAATATCCCCATAAAATTTTCAATTTCTACAGGACATGTGGTAATTGGCTTTTGTGGATTTGTGTGATACAAGTTTGTCGAACTACCTCAATTATAAAATTTGGTGTCAAAAAAAAAACTAAACAATTTGTAAGGAGAATTGAGCTGCCATATGTTGGTTTGAAGTAATTCACTATCTTCAAAATGCAGTTCATCTACATTTCGCACAGTTTTTGAAAGACGCCATGTCATATGACTTTTTTGATAGATTTTTGTTTCGTAGGTAGTTCAGTATCCGATTCATCGGTTGATAAATCTTCATCTTCATTATCAGAATCTTCTTAACTGTCAATGATTACTCTAGCCCTGGTAGTTTGTGCAGCTAACGGCTCAACGTTATCCTCATCAGATAGTTCCGAATCTTCACTTTCAGAAGGAATCTGTCGTAACTTATAGGGCTGAATAGTTTTCGCTTTATTGTTGTAAAACGATGTTGTTGGAATACTCTCAAATTCATCCATTTTTGTTCTGAAAAGAAAGTTTACTTCAGGTTTATTCAAATTAATTTATTTAAACCATTAATGCATTAAAGAAGTCTACCAACTTGCAAAAAACAAACTATAAAATATTTCCTTTTTTCAGTGTCAAAATTTTCCTTTAGCGTACAATGTTCCTGTACGGGAACAGTAACAATTTGGGTCAAATACTAACAACAACAAAGTAAATTTATTATTTTAATATATCAGTAGATCCTTACAACATTTATAAAGGCATATATAATTTTTATTTCTCAAACTTACCTTATTTTTAACTAATATTCGAAAATAAAATACACGCACTACGCTAACATCCTACTCCAAGGTCACTTCAAACAAAACTGCTATTTATTCAAATAACCGATGGGTATATCAGCAACACACAACACACATCTAAGAACGAATGTTCCCAAGAGTGAATAAGATGTTTACGCAGTTAAAATTGTCGGTAGCAAATACTCATGAAAATTTTATATTTTGAGTTCACATTTGGGTCCTTTATGCAATAGAGGGTTAAAAATCATAAGAATATATTTTGCTGATATGTGTGTGGTTGGAAAATTGACTGCGAAACCTACGGTTTCATTCGCCTAATGATATTTAAGTTTGATTCTAAGGTTAAAAAAAGAAAACTAAGTCTAAAACAATATACATACCTAAATAAAATAAAAAATTTACATCATACAAGAGGCGGTAGCTACAAGAAGGACCTGAGAAGATTAGCGGTAGCTATTTTTTTATAGAAGAAAAGTACTTTGAGAAACAAGTATACCAAGATTTAACAGCTATGTCTTAAGCGAACCAACACTTGTATTATTTAAGTGTTATAGTTTCAAGAATTTCTATTTCGATCCATTAATAAAATAATAGAGAACACCTTTCTCAAATGTTCCATTTTCTTTTCAGAGGAAAAGTGTTAAAACAAGTTTACATAAGCCCGTCTTCTGGAGAACACATTTGGCAGATTAAAACGTCTGTCTTCTGCAGAAGAAAGGTCTATAACTGTTGTATAGTATACTAGTTATATATTATAGTATACAAAGGTTTAAAATAATAATCAAGGTCTTTGTACAACAATAAACTTTTATTTTGTTGACACTACTATTTAATATAATTTTATGCTAAATTTCGTCACCATCTGAGTTGAAATAGAAGTTCGTAGAAGTTTGTACTTTCTTCACTTAAGTAATGAAAGAAGTCTCTCCAGTGGCGCACCTAGAATTTTCCTGGCGGGGGGAAGGTTGGTTAGTCACCGAATTTTTTTTTATGCTACCTCCATTTTGAGTTCTTAAAATTTGAGTCCTTAAAATTTGGATTTTAGTTTAATTTAAAGTACTAAAGATAGCAGTGCCAAAGATTCAGGTATGTATTATCCTGCCTACCAACTAAAACCACCCTTTCCTACTTGTACGCAGTTGACTGTCGCACGTGCCGTACTCTGAAAGTGGGATAGAGTAAGGCTGACGACATTTTTGGAACATTCCCTTCTCTTATCTAGTTCTTATCTCTGTCGTTGGTTGGGTTGGTGTTTCTCTTCTTCTTTCTTTTTAATTACTGTTCGTATGTAACTGTGAACACTATTCCATCTCTTCTTACTTACTGTCATCTTCACGATCATCTCTTTCACAGTCAGAGGGTTTACACCTATTTCTCTATAGATTCTATTTATCTCTCCATTGTATATCTATTACACTCCAGCATTGTGTGAGTAACATTGTCAGAATATTAGCATTATAGGCGTTTATCTGTATCTGTCTTTCTGAACCTATGAAGATACGCCCTAAAACAGACAATCTTCCCAGTCCCTTAGGCTCGGGATCAGCATCTTGGTCCACTGGGCAACATCTTCTGTGTTGTTCCACTCTTCTTGGCATATTTCCATTGATCTTTCCCTTTCTTCTTTTTTTATGGGTGTTGTCAAATGCTCTTTTCTCTCATAGAGATGTCTTCTTTTTACTGCTAACACATGCAGAGGAACACCACCCGCGATAGTCGCAACAGATTCGTTTTGTTTACTCTTGTCATATTAGGTATGGTATCTCCATATAAAAAATATATTGAAAAATATTATTAATTGTTGTGTATTTATACAATTATTATTATTGTATTCTACATATTTGAAGTGGTAATTTAATTATTAAATTAGCGTTTTGGATTTTTTGTATTGTGTGTGAACAGTGTGTGACAAGTTACATTTTCCTTCTATTCTTTATATACCCTGGAGGGGGGGGGTGGTTTAACCCACCAAACCCCCCTGGGTGCGCCACAGAGTCTCTCATATCTTACATTTTAGACTGAATAATAGGAACTCGAGGCAAAGGTGAAAGAATAAGGTCCAGTGGCAACGTTTTCGCATATTTAAAAGGGATATACATTTTAAAGTATATCTTACAAGCAGACAGTGTCTCTCACAAGGTTTATACTGCAGCTTTCTTTCAAAAACAAGAAAGAAGTGTTGCATCCCAGTCATATATTATAGAGTAGTCATGTTTGAGACAGAAAAGATCAGAAGTTTGTCTTCACTGTACGATTTTTTCTAGGTACACTTTGGGTTACTCAACATCTTAAACTATTTTTAAGGCCTGCCTTATAACTCCAAAATTTTGGTCGCACTGACTACAGAATTAATCCATGAACAGGATAAATATATGTCATTATATATAAATATATAAAAAAAAATTGTTTAATTTACTAAATATATGTCACTTTAACTCTGTAGTTTTGATATCCAAGAATAAAACTGTAACAAGGTCTGATTTTAGTTTTGTCCCCCAGCTGCATCTGATAGAAGAATACTATGCTTGATATCAAGATAGTCTGCTATTTTTTTGTTAATACAGCCAAAGATAAATGAAGCAACACTACTTGCTCCCTTTTTACACTGAGATTCTATTAATGAATATACACATGATGATCCACCATTAAACACGTGTATATTAAATACGTACATCCATCCAGTTTACAGAACTGTTTTGTTATGCTGAGCTTTGACAACGGTAGATTTTGCGCATAATCAAATTCCACGACGAAAATGCGACTCCCATCTGTTACCTTTATCAAGTAACCTTTTTTCAGCTTGGAATATGCCTCGAGTCTCTTTTTAATTTTTATAGAGACTATAATCAACACGGCATTGACAATGCCGGTTCTTTTCTAGTTTGATTTCACACTCACGACAATCATCACTTGTGCCAGCCTTTAGTTTTTTGAACGTAAAATTAGTTTTTCTGAAAAACTTGATCCTTAAACAAATTTTGAAACTGTTCAAAAATGTTCTTAATCATTATGTACCTACGGGTGGTCGAAGTACAATCTATTTGTTTTTCTAGGTGTGTAATAACTTGGTTTACGTGGAATAGATTTTAAATGTTCTACAGCCATAAAATAAACATCATCTGAAATGTTTTTTTGGTTTCCGTATTTTCCACGATTTTTCAACAAGTGGGGTTTTCTTAACAATTTTTTTTCTATAATATTCTTACACGCTTCACCTCTACTTTATATCAGTCAATAAAAAAGGAACGGTGCAAGGGTACCTCACAACCAGAAGTTTTAATCTTGTATTTCCAGTAATAAAGTCTTCTCATTTTGGGATTTGGTATCTTTCTATACCTTTCTGAAAGCTCCCCTAATGCCAACACGCTGTTAGAAGAGTGTCTTGTTCTTTATTTAAACCATTATCATAAAAAGAGTCAAATAATCGTTTTTGTTCTTGTGATATTTTCATAAAACATTTTTCTACACAACACTTACGGACAACAAAAAATGTCTCCGGTATCTGTATTGCGCAACTTAAAGGTTTAAACTCACGAAGGTACTTTTTAAAAAGACCCTTTATTAACTTTTACAACTATACTGCACTGCTTTATTGATTGAAAATAACTGAATTTAATTACAATACTATTTCTTTTATATAAAAATTATATGCTGACAAAACTGTTGATTGGGTTTGCTGACCTCCGGGGTTACTGCACCGTAATTTCTCCATCCCCTTGGGAAGTTTTGTGAGGGATGAACAAAACTGAAGGTATGGATTCTGGATCGGCTGTATCTTCTTCTTCGGTTGTCTTCTTTTTCCATATCTCTCGTAATTTGTAAACCAAAATAATGATAAGGGCTGTTGCCAGGATATATATTGGTGGTGTCCATAGATGGTAATGGTCCATTGTTTTTAAAGACACGGGTTGGAGTCTTTCTTCTTCCGTTGAGAGTTTATGTAGTTCATCTAACTGGATTCTATCTAATTTTAGAGGCTTTACTGTTGGATTTTCCCCTTGAAGATTAATTTTTATTTTTGGCAGGGTTAACGGTTCTTCTTTTATTGTTGCTTTGGAGTTGATGTAAACTTCGTTGTTGGTTCTGAGCTCACATCCTGGGGGTAGTTCTATTAGAAATGTTCCTCTGAGTACTTCAATTTTGGAAGTAGAACAGTGGGTGGAGATTTTAGTAGCTTTTGAGAAAACAGCAATATAGTGAGCTTCCGATACTTTTTGGATAATTGTTGTGCTAATTGTGATCGGCACGTTTTGACATTGGGCGGCATCGTTGGATAATTTTAGGATTTGATTGATGCAGTCGTCAGTTTCTGTATTTTCTTGCGGGAACTTCTCTGGACAAATGAATTTCTTTGGTTCACTCTTTCTGCATGGTAGGTCCATGTATTGAAAAAGTTCTGAGTTAGAAGCTAAATATGGTCCAGGTGGAATAATTATTGTGTTATTTATGGTTGGAAGTGAATATAGATGAAAATATGTGAATACTTTGGAATAAAGAATGGGAAAATGTAAGATAAAGACTAGAGAGTGGTTGGAGTAGTAACCATCTACTTCTACTATCTCGTAATATCTCATCAGGTCTTCTTCTTCGAGGTATGGTAGCTGAGAAGCTGGATGATGTTCTAGCATTTTCTGAATGGTCCATCTTATTTCGTCTGGTTTTATAAGTCCATTATGAAGAGTTTTGATTTTTGCGAATGTGATTGCTGTCTGTAGGTCATCTAATATTTGGATAATGGTTTGTAAGGCTAAATTCATCTGGTCTAAAACGTTTCGAACTTGCATGTAATGGTTGAAATCAAAGACGAATTGGTTTAAGTCTGTTCGGATTTTGTTGGTTTCTGCGGCTATTATCTCTTGATTGTGGGTTAGTAGTGTCACTGTCTCGTTATAGTTGTTCATTATTTTCTTATTAAGGCTTAATTGGTTATTAATGTTGTTAATAATATTTTGTTGATTGAGTTCAAGTGACTGAATTGCTGCATCGTATCTTTCTGCGTCTTCTTGATCTAAGTTTCCTGAGATGGATTTTATAATATTTCCTAATCCATTGATAAGACCTCTTTTATTTCTGGTTGCTGGATAAACTAAGTCGAGTTTCTCTTGGGCTGTTTTAAGAAGATACTGCAATGTTTTGTCGAAGTTCTGTAGACTGTCGAAGTACGGCTGACTTAGTCCATTTTCTATAGCTGTAGTTGTAGTTTGATATTGATATGCCAATGTTTCGATTTCCTGTGCTATTGGTTCCAATTGGAAATAGTGGATGAAATCATGGGTGCTGGTTTGGATTCTGGCTTCTCCAAGCTTAACTGGGAGGATCCCTGGATTGTCTCGAAGGTCCTGGATTTTCACTTCTTGGGCTGTTACTGAGATACATCTGTAAAGTATTTTTGCGGTTAGTTTTTATTGGTGGTTGATGTTTAATATTTTTCTTATGCACCGTAGTATCTTGGGTATCAACAGTAACAGGATTGTTGTTTTGGACTATTTTAGGTGAAAATCTGGGGAGCAGTTTGTTTCGTTTTACTGTTTTTCGAGTGTATATTTTCGTGCTGGGTTTATATGTTATCGGAGAGTGTCGTTTTTCGTTTATCTTTTCAATGTTTTTCTGTTTGCTCTCTTGCAATTTCTTATTTATTTCTTTATACATCTCTTTTGTTTTCAATCTGTGCTCCTGTGTGTAATTATTTATCAGTGTTCTATTAATGTCAATATCGAATGGATCTTGAGCATCTATGTGACCATTAAGGACGTTGATGGGCTTCTGTTTGGTAGCTGAGTGAATAGAATTGTTGTATGCCATAATGGCGTATAGCATCTGGTCTTTTATGTTAAGTGTTTTCTTTTTTTCTTTTAATATTCGAAGATGCTCGATGATTGTGGAGTGAAAGCGTTCGATCATTCCATTGGATTGCGGGTTATCAGGTGTTGTGTAGTGGATTAAGATCTTGTGAGTGTCCACGAATTCTTGAACAAGTCCATTTTTAAATTCAGTTCCACTATCAGAAATTATCATATGTGGTAGTCCATGGTGGGTGATGAATAGCAGGAATGCGTTTAAGATGTTAATCGCGTTTGATCCTTCTATTGGGTACGCTTGACCGTATTTTGAAAATACGTCGATGATGGTAAGGAATTTTTGTCCTGCTGCTTGAAATGTGTCTATGTGAACAATTTCCAGTGGTTTCGTTGGTGTTGGAGTTAACATAAACTTCGGTTTTTCTGGATTTCTGTCGTATTTGTTTGTTTGACAAGTATCGCAGAGATTAATATAATCTTCTATATCCTTTTTCAACGTTGGCCAGTAATAATGTTTTCTGATTTGAATTTCTGTTTCATTATTTCCTCTATGATTTGTCTTTCCTTGGTGATAGTCTTGTACGATGGTTTTCTGTCTTTCTGGACTGCTTATATCTTTAAGTAAATTGTTACATTTTACAAGATCAAATGCAGAATTCTTAAATGTTTCTCGAAGTATGTTGCAGACAGACTGGTAGAGTTCATCAGTTTCGAATAGGATGGCATATTTCTTTTTTGTATCGACGTAGTTCTTGAAGAAATTAAAAATATCGTTTTTCAGGTCGTTTTTATCTAGTTGGACGTGCATTCTTTTCTTTGTTAGGAAGCACTGTTCTGTTATAGGTTTTGCAGGATTGTAATTTACCAATTTGAATATGATTTGGTTGTTGTAACAGTTCAATGGTCTTTCGCTGATTGGAATTCCGAGTATTGGGTTTTCCTCTGTAGAATGTTGGGTACCATCTGTGTTGTTGTCTTGTTGGTATAGCGATTTTGTTGGCTGACTGTCAATCTTTTGGTTTTCTTCTTGTAGAAGTTCGTCTATTACTTTCATTTCTTCTGCAGTTAGGCCGGATGTTTGTTTTTCTTTGATAATTTCGTCTAAGTTAACCATAGGATCTTCTTCATCTGGATCACATACTGAGTTTGGATGGTTGATCATAGATATGTTGTCATCTTCTTTTCTGGATAATAGACTGATTATTTCCTCTACGTGTTCGTCAATGGTATTTACTTCTTTAGTGTGGATTTCGACACGGGATAATGCATCAGCGTTCGTATTGGATTTTCCTTTTTTGTATATGACTTCATAATCGAATTCTTCAAGTTTTAGTCTCCATCTAACAAGTTTCGAGTTCGGATCTTTTAAAGAGAATAGCCATTGAAGTGGTCGATGATCGGAGAGAATTTTAAACTTCCTTCCAAATAAATAAGGTCGAAAATATTTAGTAGCCCATACGATTGCAAGCATTTCCTTTTCGATGGTAGAATATTTAAGCTCGGTCTCGTTCAGTGTTCTTGATGCATATGCAATGGGTTTGTCTTGTCCTACAGGACCCTGTGACAGGATAGCGCCTATAGCAAAGTTGCTTGCATCTGTGGTGAGATTGAAAGGCTTCGTAAAATCCGGATATTGTAGAAGTGGTTCGTTGGTTAACAGGTTTTTGCAGATTTTGATACAGTTTAGGAATTGTTCTGTGTGTTCTATCTTGGCATCTTTCTTTAAACATGAGGTGAGTGGTTTTGTTATTTTTGCGAAATCCTTAATGAACTTTCTGTAATATCCAAGTAGTCCTAGAAATCCTCTAATCTGCTTGGTAGTATTTGGTATGGGATAGTCTATGATTTCTTTAATTTTGCTTGGATTTGGTTTTATTCCTTCAGGAGTTACGACGTGGCCCAAGAATTCAACTTCTTTTTTTAAAAATTCGCATTTGTCTATCTGTATCTTGAACCTAGTTTCTCGTAATCTTTCAAAGATTTTCTTAAGGTTGACCATGTGTTCCTGAAGTGAGGTTGAGTATACGATTATGTCATCCATGTATACTAGGCAGATTTCTCCTATGAGTCCTTTAAGCACATTGTCCATTATTCTCTGGAATGTAGAGGGTGCATTCTTTAAACCAAAAGGCATTCTAAGGTATTCATAATGGCCATTTTCCACGTTAAATGCTGTTTTCTGTATATCTTCCCTTGCCATTTCTATTTGGTGAAATCCACTGGCTAGATCGAGGGTGGAAAAGTATTGACAGCGTCCGAGTTTATCAAGGATGTCCGTGATATTTGGAATGGGATACCTATCGTCTATAGTCTTCTCATTTATCTTTCTGTAATCGACTACGATTCTCCATTTAATTTTTCCAGAGGCGTCTGGTTTTTTTGGTACGACCCAAATTGGAGATGACCAGGGTGATTGACTTGGTCTGATGATGCCTTGGTCCAGCATTGATGTGATCTGTTTTTGAACCTCCTCTCGATGTACGTGTGGATATCGATATGATTTTGTGAAAACTGGGACTTCATCCGTTGTTCGTATGTGGTGTTTTATTTGATTTGTAAATGTTAAAGTATCATCAGGATTATGGAATATATCTGCAAATTTTCTGCATAAACGTCTGATGTGCATCTCTTCTTCTGGATTTAGATGATCTGTTCTGATGAGAGGATCGCTATCTATTATTGTTTCTGTTTCCATTGGAATGATGTCCGAGGTATACAGGTGATATTCATGAAGATCTATTGGATTGCTTCTAACAGGATCGGTGAGTGCTACTTGAATAGGTTCATCAGTATTGTTGATCATTTCGGTCCAGGCTAGCTGATTGCAGGCTTCGCTGAGAGTTTCTCTTAGAGTTGCCCCTTGTATTTCTTGTTTTGGTATAAGTATGGTGCCTTTTGTTTGTTTTACTGGAAGTCTTACTTGTGTGATTGTTCTGGGTTCCAATTGAATTGTATAAAATTGTGTTTTGTTGGTTTCATAATAAAAGATAGGGAGAACTGAGTGTGCTGTAGTTAGTGTGGATGCTGGGAAATTAAGATTTGCTTGTAGAAGTTTTAAGTTATCGAGGCCGATAAGACCATCAAATGTTTTATGGAATTTAAAAAGGTAGAATTTTAAATTAATATTAGAGTTAAATTCTGGGAAGATTGGAATTTCAGCACAATATTCCTGTGAATGGTTTTGAAATATTGAACTGACTACAAACGGTTCATGTTTGATAAAATTTTTATAAAATTTGGATGCAATTTCGGGGTTAAGAAATGATTTGGTTGCCCCTGTATCAAGAAGAAGTTTAAGGGGAGGATTTTTAATTTCGATATATGGAAGTTCTTTTTTATCTGAATACGAATTGAGTTCGATTACGTTTCTTCGTTTTCCTCTTGGAGTTTTGGAAAATTTACATCTTCTTCTTCGTATTGGGCATTTTGGTAATCTTCTACGTGGTAGTCATCTGAATATGCGTCCTGATTTGGATAGTAGTATGTCTGTTCTCCATAGTAGGCATCGGTATCGTTTTCGTCTTGTTGTTCAATATTGAATAGCTCCTCTACGGTGAACTTTGGGGTGTGTGGTTGCGGTTGCTGCGGCCTAAAGTTTCTGAAGCTTGAACCTCTGTTATGTCCCGTTTGGCGTGTACTTATAGACATCGGTGTTGGTTTGTACTGTTGTGGTGGTCTGCTTGCCCATGGGTTAGGTCTTGGAGGTTGTGTGTTTGCCATGAATTGTTGCCTTGGTTGTTGGAATCGAGCGGGTTGTATTGGCCATCTTGGGGTAAATGTTGGTCGGGACGGTGCTGGATTACTTCCGAAAAATGGTTGATGTAACTGTGGCCTGGGCATGGGTTGTTGCCATTGTGGTGGTGTTGTGAACTGCGGCTGTCTCTGGGGTTGTGTGTGGGTAGAATTCTTATTTGGCAATGAAAAATTGGTTGTTTTCTGCAAATACCTAATATTGTTTTCTTCTTGGATGAATTGAAGAGCGAAAGCAAGATTTGTAGGCCTCATTGATCGTATGGTTGATCCCATTGGTTCTCGTAATCCTGCTAAGAACGTAGTTAGGGCCTGTTGTTGAAAGAATTCCTTTTTGCTCCTCTTTACATCTGCATTGTCGGTATGTAGTTCGATGTGATTCGAAATTGTGTTTAAAAGTGACATTACTTTCTCGTGAAACTGTTGAGGAGTTTCGTTGGGTCCTTGCCTTAAGTTTACCATGTCTCTTGTAAGCGAATTTTCATTACGTTGATCGGCAAAGTTTTGAATTAGTATGGTCCTTATCGTGGGCCAATCTTTACACCCATATACGGAAATGATTTCTCGAGCTCTTTCTTTAATTTTATTCATTACACCTCGAGTTATCATGTGATTTTGGAAGTTATCGGGATTATTGTGATCCCAGAAATGATTAAGAAGCATTGTAGTAACTTCAATGAAGTTGTGAAGTTCATTAGGGTTACCATCGTAATCAGACACGATGGAAAGATCTTTATTGACGTCGAAAACTAGAGCGGGAGCGGGTGCCATGGCCATAGTATTTAATTCACTAGCGGGAGTAATAATTATAGATGGTATATCTAAGCTATTTAAAGTATTATCTAAAGAACTAACGTTGGTTTTTAAACTAAATTGAGAAGCTGAGTTATTTTGCGAAATAGAAGCAGCACCAGGTTCGATAATCGATTCACTAATAGTTGAAAGAGAATTACTAATTTTAAAAGATGAAGCTTGTGAAGCAATTAAATTATGATTAGAAAATATTTTAAATTTGCTTACAGATAAATGATGATGCTTGGGTGCATTTCTTTTCGAAGGAACTGGTTTCTTTTCTTCTTTCGCTTTCTTTTTATCGTCTTTCGTCATATAAATTGATTTCTACTCTTTAACTCTGGATTTTCGTTGACTTCTGGGGTTGAACGGCCGTAGTTTTCCCTGGAAGTTGGTTGGTTCGTAGCGGGTAAACGTTTAAGAACGACGAGGATCTTCTGTAGACTCTCCCACTATCTTACTGCACTGTGCCACTTAAAGGTTTAAACTCACGAAGGTACTTTTTAAAAAGACCCTTTATTAACTTTTACAACTATACTGCACTGCTTTATTGATTGAAAATAACTGAATTTAATTACAATACTATTTCTTTTATATAAAAATTATATGCTGACAAAACTGTTGATTGGGTTTGCTGACCTCCGGGGTTACTGCACCGTAATTCGCAGTATTCACCTTGTACAGTTTTTCCCGTTAATTTTGTCACTTTTTGACACCGGATTATCTAAAACAGCTTAACGACTGGCCATTGCTTAAGAGCGTAGGCGCAAATTTTAAACGGAGCGAATCGACACCGGCGCTCCTATCCCTAGTTTATTTTTCTTCACACAGCAAATTACGTGTAGTAAAACTTTCACTGGTATAAAAGCTTTAAAACTGTCGGTATCTAGTTTATCCAGAATCGGCTTAGCACGTGTATATCTGTAAAGAACTCCGTTGTATAGTGATTGTTCAATTATTTCATAAAGACTTTATTTATTTCTTTATTTGCATAAATTAAAATATGGGACGTTATTACAAGAAATGTGTTAGTGTAAGACGAAGAAATAGACGGTTAGCTCAATTGAAGTAAGTACTTTTTACATAAAATTAATTAATTACTTTCTTTCTGATTTGTAAATATATAGTGAAAATATCATCTATAAAATCGATCAGTAAACCACGAATTTTTTCATTAAATTTTATTTTCGCTTAAAAGAATAAAGTATCTGTTTGGTTTTTGTGGATTGTATGTTTGTGGTTATCACTGCTAGCATTGTAGTAGAAGGTCTACATTTTTATACACTATTTAGTATTTTGTGCCTATTACTAATAGGTGAGCGGTTCACCCCTAAAAACATGCTTAGAAACAGAAAATACTGATATTTTTTTGCATTTCTACCGCACCAATCCTTTTTTATTCGATATATATATATATATATATATATATATATATATATATATATATATATATATATATATATATATATATATATATATATATATATATATATATATATATATATATATATATATATATATATATATATATATATATATATTCTTCGTTCATAAGTTCAAATGTATTTTTTTATTTTATTCCAATTGGGCCGGAAATTGTTATTAACAAATAACGTTCTCAAATCGCTTCGAATTTTTTTAGACGTATCTCATCGAAGTAAATAATGTTTCTTTCCTGTTAATATTTTGTTAATTAAATGCCAAACTCGCATTTACGATTATGAAAACAAACTCTTATAAAATAATACTTTCATTTGAACTTTAATGACTTAAAATACTTGAATCTTCCATAAATAATAAACAATAAATATTTTTTCATTAATTTCACGTCTTAAATCAATTATTTATCAAATAAATTATCAATATTATTTAATAAGCAACACAAAATATTCCTGAAGCCGTCCAAATATTTAGTAGCCTTTTCACTACTTTCAGTTCGACTGAGTGCGTTGTATGACAAAGATAGCGAATTTTCGATTTGGAAAATATTACCACGGACATGGTGTTCATTTTTTTCAAATCCTGAAAAAACTAATACATATTTTTGAAAAATTTAAACGCAAAATGAAAGATTATATTATTACCGAGGGCCGAAAGTCCCTTAGAACAAACAAAAAGTTTTTTTGAATGAGATATTTGAGATTAAAAATCACACTAAATTTTCTCTTCCTTTTCACCCCTGTAACTTATTAAAATAAACATTATAGAAGTTTTCAGGGACTTTCGGCCCTCGGTAATAATGTAATCTTTCATTCTGCGTTTAAATTTTTCAAAAATATTTATTAGTTTTCTCAGGATTTGAAAAAAATGAATGCATTTAAAAAGCATTGGCTCGAAATTTTGCGCCTACGCTCTTAAGAATATACTCAAATTTACAGTTAAAAATATAACATAACCTCAATCCCATTGTCAGAATTTCACCAAAATCTAGATGATTTAGAGGCACAAATATTTCTCAGCTGTTCCAACATTTCACTTAAAAAAGTATTGTACCAAAGTAAAAAAGCATCATATCGTAGAAAAATTTGGTGGACTGACAGAGAATAACATGAAGAATTCAATTCTTTGTTCTCCGGAAGAAGGGTTCATAGGCCCTTATTCTAAAACCACCGCACCACCTCAATTGGTACATAAATAAATTTCTTACATATCACTTGTTACTATTTCGTACACATTTTTTTGATTTATTAAACAGTTAAAATTAATTTCTTGTGGTTATTTTCTCCAATAGGGAGGCCTGGGAGACTTTGGACAGATTTTAGATATACTATCAAAACAGGGATTAAAAAATTAATTTTTTGTAAAATTACAGTCCTTATGGGAGAGTAGGTATAACTCGCAGAGGTACTTCTGTCCATAGTCTCCTTACTCTCAACGATAGTATGGCCAACCATAAAGGAGATAATGGACAATGCATTTCGCCAAAACAACCTTTATTTTTTAGAAAAACTAAAACATTGTATATTCAGAAATGCTTACAAAATCGATATAATACTAATAAAATTAATTTAAATTGTATTGTGATAAACCTGCATTAAAATAAATCATTCTCTCATATCTTGCTCTATTATCATTACTTGGTAGGGGTAGAACTACTATAATGTCAGTAACACTCACTGTAGCTGTAGGCTCAGAAGTGAAACTAAATCTATGTGATAACATAATTTTCTTTAAGAATCTGGCCTCACAGTCTGTTTGATCCACATTATCAACTACTGCCACAAAATTTTTAACACGTTTTTTTCCAAAAACTTTGGTAACAATGTAATCGCCTTTAGAAATTTCTGTATCTAGCCTTTCTTCTTTTAATTCGAAACTATCATCTGACGAATTACCGTTGTACTCTACTTCATCACTCTGGGAGTCCGATGATTCCTCCTGTAGGATTTTCTGCTAAACTTCTTTCTTTTTCTTATTTGCGACTATATTTTTCCCTTCAAAGTTTCCTCAAGTAAATTTTTCTCCGGTGTGTCGGTTGCAATCATACATCGGCCTTTTTTCCTACCTCTATTAGAAATTTTTTCAGCTGGCGCTTTTGGATAGGGCTAAATAAGTTCTGAAGATATAAAATTATTTGTGTCTTGTAATGAGTTGTTTTTAGGTGGTATTTTGCGGATCTGAAATTTTGAACCGAACTTGTGGATGCAGAAGCCATATTGTCAGATATATAACGATCTGTGACAGATGAAGATCGAAAATCCTCTCCAGAAAATATATTTTTATCAAATGGAATAATCACTGTAGATAAAAATCCAGATTTTATATTAACTGGATTAGCGGTTCTCTCCCAAGGCTGAAAACACATCAAAGGTAGCTGGTATATGCTCAGGGTTTGTCCAAGATGAGAAAGCATCCATGAATCTGCTGCCTGATTAAAAAAAAACGGGTGTGGCAGTCCAGTGGGACTGCCGGTAGAAGTCTATATTCTTTGCCTCTATATTAGTTACTTTTTCAGTCCACGATATTCTGTGGATTCTCCCGTAGCATCACATCTCAAAGGAGTTTAATTTTTTGATTTCAGACTGTTTTATTGTCCACGCTTATATAGTTGCCGTAAATAAATTAAACATGGTTAATTTTTCTCTGCACACAAGATAAAATGTCACTGAACAGCACTGGTTCCGACTAACACATGACACATGACTGATTCCGTTTGCGCATACTTATTTTTTCAAGCAGAGTGGACATTCTGATTGTTTATTCGCGATTGAAACTGAATGTAGAGGGCAGGTCGATTGCAGTGTCATGGCCGATATAAATGGTATATAAACAAACATAACAGTCTAATCAAAGAAGATAGACGCTTATAGAAGACCAGTTCAAATGGGCGATTTGGTTACGGTTTAAGAGGGTGGCTGCATAAACTCACAGCGTGGTGCCGTGGCCGTCGGCTTAAAACAGTTAGGGGGAAGTGGGAAAGGAGTACGAACGGGTAACTTTGCATCTACGCCTAAACAAATTTCGATGCCATTGATTTGCAAACTGTCTTTTTTTTTGTTTTTTCACAATAAAATCTTTATTTTCAATATATTAAATTGTTAAATTTTTAATTTTAAAACTTAAAAATGTATGATATTTACAATATTCAAAGTATTTATTTTTTTAATTGTATAACTTTGAATTAAAAATTGGTTTGTTCCAACACAACGAAAAACCGTCACATAACTTTTTATTATACTGTTTTTCTGCCCAGAAATTAACGAAACAATTTTAAAAAATTTCAATTTAAAAAAAAGTATTCAATGAAACTTTTTACTAAATTATGAAATTTTCCATTTCGCCAAAACTTCCATTTCATCCAAAATTTTTCAATAACAACAAAAAGCATTCCTGATTTATTTTTGAAATAACAAAATAAACTTTAACAGTACATTTTAATGAATAGTACCTATATGTGAAAGTTTTTACGCTGTATGGGTACTATTTAATCTTGTTTTAAAATAACAACTAATAGTATCTAAAACATAATTTTCACAATGAATGAATATTGGTGAAATTATTACAATATAGTCTTAAACTGATTTATACTTAAGATTTGTACATATTTCAATTAAAAATTTGAATTATAATAATTTTTCTAAAAAGATTAATTTATTAAAAGTTAAAATAATATTATTTTCTTTAAACAATTTTATAAAACGCAAAAATTTAATCCTATTCTACGACCACGCGGCATCTACATATAAAAATATCTAAAGTTGCATTTATTGCCCCACTCTTTCATATTTTAGAAGCAAACCGCTCCTTAGTGGTACCACGTGCAACACGTGCGTTCCACTCGTCCCACTTTTCTTTATCTATGTCACATCTTTTGCTATGCTCAAAAATAACAGTGAAAAATTCTTCTATAAGCGTCTATATTCTTTGGTCTAATGTTTACCATTGGTTTCGGATGTTTAGTTTGGTTTAAGACGAGTTATTTTTATTATTTAAAAATGGAAATTAGCCTAATGATATCGTTGAGTATTGTGGTGAAGCAAAAAGACCATTGGTTGAAGGGGAAGCAGTTTTCAAGTGATGAATTCTTAAATTTTAACTTTAATGGTTGGAACTGGCTTGTGTATTGGTGAATTTGTATATTTTTTTTATAAATATCTTGTGTATACCTGGGAACCCATAGTATAATGTTCTGTGTAATGTTTGTCTTATTAATATATGCATTATTTTATAAAATTATGCCTAATGTTTTTTATATACCGTTAAGTTTTTATTTTATACTATTTTTTGACATATGTAAGGACTTTATTGTATATTAACATAAATAAATAACTTGAACTTGACTTTATTTATTTATTTATTGACTTTATTGTAAGATAGTTCATTTGATTACATGAAATCAACCTTAACTTGAGATCACCTGTCAGAAAAGATCATAGCACATGATTTTTCTTTAAAAGATTCCATAATAAATCATGAGAAAAAAACCTCATGATACTATCCCAACATGGTAAGTATTTGTATTTCTACTATTTAAGAAAATAAATTATGTATTCTCAATATGTTATTGACTAAATGATAGCGGTATTTTCTTTTTATTGATTTCCTCAAGTTTTCCAGTTTCTGCTATTTGTGTGATATAAGTTTGTATTCAAGTTAATTATTAGTTTTTTGTTAAACTTTACTAATTATTTTTCAATGTTATGCTTACTTTGAAAAATTTTATATATATATTTTGTTTCAATGTAAATGGTATACCCGTTAATAAATAAATAAAAGTTTAGGAAAGAGAAATATGGACATATCTTTCCCTATTTCGCAATAGGGGAGGAACAGAATAATATCGATTTGATTTAAAATACTTTAACGTAGTCATAATGCTGAAATTTACTAAAAAAATTTAATATTTCTATTCAAATCAATTGCTGTCTGGTTTGTTTATACGTGGTTTATACCACTTTTAGTAGTTTAAATTTATTCCGCCAGAGGTCAGATACTTTGTTTTCAATCGCGAATTATCGATTATCGTGCTCTGTTTATTATTCTGTGCTTCTTTGCTCAGGCGCCACGGCGCCAGCGCAGCGTCATTAACGATTTACGAACGCTAACGCTCGGCCAACGCTCGGATAGATCACATTCATCACCATAGTACATAAAAAGAAATAGTACATAGTACATAAAAAGAAATAGTAGTGCAAGAGAGATAGGGCAGCGGGGAAGTTTGTTTGGACGATTCCAGTCGTACGTAATGGCGGCGGCGCTACAGTCACTCTAGGTGGGGGTATGAGACGCATGTGCCGTGGAAGAATTGAAGTTGAAGAATGAAGGTTGGTGTTGGTGTTGTGTTGGTCTGTTGGTATTGTATTATTTGTATTGTACGCCATTGAAATATTGCAAGTTTAATTTTGTTTTGTTTTGTTTTGTCTTTGTTGTAATCATCTTATTGATTGTTGATGATTGTTGATCGTTAAAATGGAACAAAATAAAAGAAAAGAAAAAGCCAACCATGTTGTGTTCCTGGTTGTAAGGACCACACAAGCAGTAGATTTCGTTTTCCAAATCCGAAAAATGAAATGGACACGTTGGAATGGTTGAAAGTAATTAAGAGAGGAGTATTAAACAATTATACACCTCTTACTGTTTACAATAAATTTCGTGTTTGCTCTAGACATTTTACAGACGAAGATAAAGTGGATTTTTACCAGCAATAGGTAAGCACTGTACCTCATAGCAAATGTTTGTTAGCAAACTTAAATTAAATAATATTTTGTATGTTTAAACTGTTATTGTTTAAATTAATGTTAATCCTATCATATGAATCTTACTTATATATTTTAAAATCATCAAAACTTATAAATCTAATTGTACTTAATTGTATTCCGCAAATATGACTTTGATTTTTAATATAAGTATTATGAATATTAATTGTAGTTAATTATTATAAATTTTGATGGGCCTTCTGGGCAACATATTATTTGGGTTCATTTCTGATGATGATAAAGATCAAGATATCTAGTACTTGTTTATTTATTAGTCCAACAGATTTATTTATTGGTTATGTTCTGTTAAAATATTGTATTTAAATTTCAGGCTCTCAGAATGCAGCAGATATTGAAGAAGAAGAAACTCAAACTATAAGGTTTATTGACGTACATGGTAATATCAAATATTCTATATTCTTTGGTAATATATTATAAAAATATGTCTTTACATTTTTCATTCAGTAAGTGTGCCAGATGCTATAACCACTTTCAAAGCTTTGCTTATAAATAATTTTATATCTTTTCATTCACCTGAAAGCAATTGTGAAAATGATGTTAGTGAGGGAGCATTAGATGCATTAGGTTTTTTTTAACAGGTGAGGTATTACCAGGTTGTAAACCTTTGGCACCTGAAGTGAATGTTTCACTTCCTCTTTCAGTTTCAAATGTTATGAGAACTCAGGTGGGAAGGTGTACTGTAACCTATGTTGCAGGATATGTAGCAAAGAAAGTATTGAAGGTTTCCTGTGAGCAATGTAAATATAATATGTTATTTAGAGTAAAGAAAGAGGATACAGATTTCATTGAAATTGAATTGTTTAAATTTTTCACCATTCAACTGTAAAATCCATTCAAATACAGGTATAAATATATGTAAATTTATTGTTAGACTTTCTCTGTATATGTGGTGTAAAAGTGTAAATGCAATTGTAAATGGCAGAGACCAGAAGTTTATTAACTTACTTAAAAATAAACCAGACTACACTATGATAGATCCTATGAAATTAGTAGCTCACAGAAAATATGAAAGTAGGAGAAAACAATTTTGTAAGTACAGGTCATAAGTGTAATTAAATTATTTCCAGTATAAAACTGTACAATTTGTATGTTATTCATTCTTGTTTACAGTTTCATATTTCCATTTTGTTGTAAACAAATAAAATTGTGTTTTCTATTTACTGGACTCATATGGAATCTTTAAAATTCTTTTTATTGTTTTACATATATCTTCATCATCAAACATTTTCCATCTGCTCCTGAATCTAGCTCTTTCACAATTGCTTTCATCTGTATCTACCTTGTCTTATAGAACAAGGGTGAACAGTTTGGGAGAAATGCTATGTCCTTGTCTCGCTCCCCATTGTAGTACATAGTTACATATTTTACTTTAATTATACATAATCACATATTTTCCTTTTATTATACATAGTTACATATTTTACTTTAATTATACTTAGTTACAAATTCATGAAATTCAAAGAAATTGCATATAATTTGTGAACACTGTGTATTTAAAAATTCTCCTTTGATGTAAGTTCTGGAAAGAATGTTACTTACTCTTTGTTTACAAAGGTTTTCAAAACATTTTAATTGTAAATGAATGAGATATTTCACTCGCCATTGTAGTACATAGGTACATATTTTACTTTAATTATACATGGGCACATATTTTACTCATAAACATAGTTTATTTTTTATTTATATATGTTTGTGTGTAAAATACATTAGATACATAATAAATCTCTAACATATACACACACACACACACACATATATATATATATATATATATATATATATATATATATATATATATACACAAACATACAAATAGCATAGCAAGACTAAAGAGCCTCATGCTGCTCTGCACTATTCAGTAAATATATAGATGAAACTAGCCTCCCATAGCACATCAGCGTGGTATGGGGGGGAGGGTGAGGAAAGCCTGGGGAGTATTGGGGCTCGAAGGAGTGGTCCCTAATTTACTAGGACCAATCTTTCTCACCTCAATGAATTGTATGCCTGAATGTCCATATGGGTATGCAAGTCTCCGCAGGTAGGGCTTACTTATTTTGGTTGCTGCTTGTGTGTAATTCCCATCGAGCAAAAAGACAAAAGAGGGAATTTAATCGTTATGAAAAGGCGACCAAAAAAGTGGCCTCTGATGGCGGACATATCCGGAAATGCGAATGCTCCAAATTTAAATTTTCCGACACTTATTAACAGTAGCTATAAAATAGTTTTCAGAATGTGTCTTAGACGAGAAAATTTTAATTAAATATTAACGATAACAGTCTAAAATGTGAAACAATTATTAAAAAACTTCAATATAAATAAGATTTCATGTGACAGTTGGGACAAATAATAACATAACCCAACTAAATTTGATTTCTTAAACAAGGAAAGACTCTCTTTCCTTGTTTAATTTGGCCTCTCAAGATGGCACTTCCTGTCTAACAATATTTTTGCCCCCACTACCTTTACATTCCCTCTTTTGTCTTTTTGCTCGATGGTAATTCCATATATCATTTTGCAGGTTGCAGTGAATAGATGGTTAAGTTCAGAATGGAGCCTAGTTTCGTGGATACAGGTGAAGACCACCACAATGGCAGTGATGACGATCTTTATAATTTATTATATCTCTGTGATTCCTCAAATTTTATAAATTACAGAAATAAATAAATTTTTAAGAATATCTGTTTTTTATGTTGATGTTTTAATGTAATGGAAAACAGATATAGTCACAAAATAATAAATAAAAACTTTTCCTGTGCCAAAACATATGTCTATCTGATATGTTATACATTTATGGTATACAAAATTGCATAAGTGTATACTACATTTTTGGACAGAGAATATATTTTGGCATAGAATAAGTTTTTATTTATTATTTTATGACTATATTTGTTTTCTATATAATATTCGGAACATTTTGAATTTCCCGCCTAAAATTCAGAAATTTATTTTTTGAATTTCCCGCCTAAAATTCAGTATATCCTTTTTGAATTTCCCGCCTTAAATTCAGAACCTACATTTTGAATTTGCCGCTAAATTTTTAGTTCCCGATTCCGAACTTATTTGGCGCTAGAAACTCTCTCCCCACTTTTTCTCCGGCACTTACCTTACTAGGGGGGTATATACTATGTTCATCACATACCACAAAAACAAAATATATACTGTGTTTTGGATTTCAATATTTCTTCAACATAGTATAAAAAAGAAAACTGTGATTTCAATCAGTCAGAGTATATATAGATAGTTAGATAGTACATAGTACGATACATTCATTCAGTTCATATACGTTTAGCCATGGAATTTAAAGTTGAAATTAAGGAAAATTTTGTTGAATATAACCAAAAAAACATAGAGAGCAAACCATCCACATCCATAGATCTGAAAAACTTCAAAAAAGAACTAGAAGATAACTCAGGTAAGACAAGTAGTAGATAAAAGAATATAGACGCTTATAAGCGTCTATATTCTTTGAGTAATAATAAGCGTCTATATTCTTTAAGTAGACATTGGATCCAGAGTTTTTACCTTGTAACCACAGTATAGACAACAACTATACTGTGTTGTAACGTTGTAGCATCTATATTCTTTGGTTGTAGTAAACATTAAGAGTTAAATAATGTGATCTAATTTGTATTTTTATTAGAAATGGTACTAAAAGCTAAAATTAAGGAAGAGTTTGCTGAAGGTTGTCAAGGATATAATTTAAAAAGTCAACTATTTACATCCCCAAATGAAGACTTGATTAATAAGGCAGATGAAGATAACTCAGGTGAGAGAAGTAATAAAAATAGAGAACTAATTTTTATAAATTTCATTTTAATCTATGATAGATAAATTTTCCTACACTTAGTTTGTGATTGTTTTTATTAAAAAAAAAACCATATTTCTCACAAATTTTAATATTTGCTCCCTAGTAGGTTCTAGGGACCCTAGTAAGAGACATGATAATGTCCCGTATTGCACTACACACTTATTTTTTTTATTTTGGCATATTTTAAAAATATTGTTTCTTTTAAAAACATTACCATAATAATTTACTGTAATTTCCATATTGTCTTGTTGGTCTTGTTTCCATATTGTCTCTATTAATTTTCTAGAGGTTACATTGGGTTAAGTTAGGTTTTCGGTACAAATAACATCAGACCTAACAGGCTCAGCATTATGACAAACTTGTGAGCCTTCATACTATTTTTATGTATCCCAGTTGTAACCTAGCCTGTAGTATCCTACATAATTTTTTGTACAGAAGAATTTTATTTCTCTTCTGTAGAAATATGGAGTTCCATATGGACTTTGCCATTTATATGACTGTTGTCCATTTGATTTTATCCTGGTTGATCACTTCTATGGCTGAACCCAAGTTTTCTTTAGAACCCCATGGTATGGTCTCTATAACCAGTGTGTTGTCTAGTGTCTAGTGGTATCAGTTTTGACTGTTCTACTTAACTCGAGGACATAGGCAAAAGCTCAATATTTTTGAATAGAAATAAGTCTGAAACTGGATTCTCTACTGTGCTCATTCCAGTTATGTTTTTATTTCCAGAGTCTCAATCATTACATTGTATTCTTATACTGTATCTTTTTCCCTTTACTTTATTGTTCATGTTTGTTCCCATTAGTTGAGAGAAAATGTTGTCAGCATTTGGTGCACAATAGTGTACCCATTACGCTAAGGATATAATCCCCCAGAGTTTTTCAGCAGCTCTTTAAGTTATCACTTAAGGCAACACTTTTTTCCTTGTACCTATGCATTATTTGCACATAATGCACCTTACCTTAGAGAGCAAAGTAATTCATAGCATAAATCTCATTATATGCTGCAGTTATATGTGTAGGTCCTGTTCCATATTTGTTTACAGCAATGCTATAATCTTCTGTAATTACTATATGGCTGTGAAACGTAGAAGATATATCAGCATCCATAGTACACCAATTACAAGTTTTTATCAATAGAGTGTTATGAAAATTCTTCATATATTTTGACTTAATCAATTTATCACTGATTTGTATATTAGAATTTTATTGTACAAATTCAGTTGTGACCTTTTTTCTATTAGCCACTACATTTTACTGAATTTTAGACCCAACTGTAGTACTTGATTATTTAATGAGACAGTTAAGATATAAGTTAAGATTAGAAAATAATAATCAGTATCAGATTTTCTTTGAAAGTATTTTTTTGGCCATTTTTATTTTCTACAATTTTAAGTCTTTTAAATTAGAAGAAAACTATTTGCGATAATTAGAATTTGTTATCATTTCTTTAGAGCACTTGTTGATAACAAGATTTAGAGCACTATCATGAATTTTATAGTATTTTTCAATAGCTTAGTCAATGTCTAAATTATTCTTATCTAAATAATTCATCCCAGTCAATACTACCTAAGAAATTATTTATTGCCAAATAATTTCCATTTCTAAAATCAAACTAGCACACTTTAAGTTCTAAATTAGGACTAGTACTTTGAGTAATCTCAAGTGGATAATTGTAAGTGGTTATTATGTACAACAATTAATAAGTCTATGGCTTATACCACTTGAGCATCAGACATATGTGCAAAAGTCATCTAAATATCAACAGTTATCATTTGGATGAATTATTTTTTGTTTAAGATTGAGGAAAGAAAAGTATTATATAAACTACCGAACCATTAGAGTTGTTAGGATACTCAATGTAACCCCCCAGTTCGTTATTATACATGTTTCTTCAAATTATTGACAAATGTTTGCTCATTCACAGTGGTGTATATAACTTTCCAATGGTGACCTGGTTGGTAAATTAACTGTTCCAAAAATGTACTATTGATTATTCAGTATAACTTCATCAAATATCTGTTTTACATTATTGACTGGTGGTCAGGGTTGGCAAAAACCAAGGTTTTTCCAAAAAACAAAAAAAAAGGTTTTTGGTTTAAACCAGGTCACAGATTAACAGAACACACAGATGCGAAACAGTCACATCAACCCTGGGTACCGAGTTTTGGTAAACTCTGCCCACTCTCAGTTACCCAAAGGAGATTTGAGTTAAGATGTAGGCTCAAGCTTCTTATCAGTTCTTCTACACTGTAATTCAGACCATACATGCACTTATATCGTAGTGGTAAATTGACTTATTGGGCTTATTGGGAATTTTTTTTATTTTAAGTGTGAAATTTAAATAGTTGTGCTATATTTTTAAAAATGGTTGGATACATGTGTATTTGTGAAGGGTTTTCATCTAAGATTGGTCAAGGAATATCATTGTTTACATTGCCTAAGGATGAAGTAAGGTATGTATTGTCATTAATAAATTGATTTACTTTCTAAATACTGATCAAGGGGTATATTACTGATTAAGCCGCATAAGCGGCATATAATTAGATAATATTAATTATATTAATGTTGAAGCTTTACATAAAATGCTAATTTAAGCTAGGTGTGCTAGAAATACTTTCAATAGTTTTTTCCAAGTATTATTTTGATGAATATGAAAAAAAAATCTTGTCTTGAATACAGTAAATTAATGCGATTTTAGTTACTAGTCATAATGAATACTGCCCTGTTATTAAAGATAGTCGAAATGATCTTTTAAATAAAAGAGAAATAAATAAGAAATTAAATTTGTATTAAAAAACATCTTATGTTATTGGAGCGAGCTATGGTTAAAAGCTACTAAAACACAAGATTTATTAGAGCAGGACTTAACTAAATACAGAGTTTGCGAAAAGCATTTGGAAAATAAATTTTTATGCTCATCTTCGCGACGAAAAAACTGTTGTATGATGCTATGGTATGCCGTCAATTTATACATCTAAGGAGCCCCCGAAAAAAGTTCAAATATTCTCAGGTAAAAAATTGTGTAAATATTAATAATTTCAATAATAAAAAAAGGATTTTTCAGATAATAAAATAACACCTGTGGCAGATAATTTACAACTAATATCTGGAACCTATTCTTCCTTTAAACATGTTTCTATCAGCTCCAGTATGGAAGAATATGGAGACATTTCTACACCAAATGTAAAAGATATTTCCCAGTTATCACCTTCAACAGCACTACAAACACCAACATCTTTTATGTATAACTTACCACACGAGTCTAAGCTGAAACATAAAATCAGGTTTTTAAAAAGGAAACTAAAAAGAGAAAGGAAGTGAATAAAACTGAAATTGTTTTTAGATAAGCCCCACATGACATGCTAGAGCTTATGTAATCTATGTATTGTGTAAAAGCCGGTATAATCCTCCAGTAAACATTTCGAGACATGTTGGGCCTTGTTTGACTTTCAATCATGATTATATAAAGTCACGGTGCCAGGGATAAAAATAGTATGTATAATTGTATTGTTAAGACACTGTGACGTTATGCAGTCATGATCAAAGGTCAAACGAGGTCAAAATGTTCACTGGGAGGGGCCGCTTTGCTATACAAAACCACGTGAATTGTATTTCCATGGTTGCTGCATAACCACAAAACTAGTTTTCAATGTTTTGCAGATTTTTCTTAAATTCGGCAAAGGCGCATCTGTCGCCATTTAATACATCACTGTTGCCTTCTATTAAATGACACATAAACTTATTTCCTCATGTATTAAGTGACAGTCGAATTAATTTCTTATTACCAAAATGACAACTTGTTACAGTAATATCAACCAAATACCTAGTTTGTTAAATAGATTTTAATAGTAATTTTATGTTTAGGTAGTTAATTTCAAAAATTACTGCAGTATGGATAATGTCCGTTTGCTTAAAATAAAGCTTTTTGGATAGTTAATCATTTAATGTAGTTGTTGTGTACCTAAAGTACCCACCATGTACCTACTAAGTTCAAAAATTATTACACAATACCAAATTTTAGGCAGGTTACCAAGAAAGTTATGACATGGACTCATTTAAGTACAGTTATCAAAAATGTACTGCTTTCTTTGGAAATTTTAACTAGATATCGTTAAAATTGAAATAAAAATAAAATAGAAAGTTTACACTTCACATACATAATCATAAGTTGAAGATTTGCTTTGAAATAGTGACGATAACTGTACCTAAAAAGTATATAAATTTTAACATTGCGACTTACCACCTTAACATGAATAGCCGATTATGTTAACTTTATAATGACTATTATAGAAAACCTCTTAACTCCAGTATCTATTAATTTAAATTGGCAACTCCATCATTTTTCATTATTATATCAACACGTGATTGTGCGCTTTTATTGTTGTCAGTTATTTACTAAATTAAAACACTAAATATTAATCTATAATTTCATATTCTAGCTTTTAATAAATTTATTATCATGATTAAAAAATCACTTGATTTTTTTAAACCTGGTGTTACTGCGAGTTTCTTTGTGCAATTTGTAAGGCTAGCGGACTATGGCAATATCCTTTTCACCCGTTCTAATAAAGTAAATTCTTGATATCACTATTGCTGATGCTAATCATTGGATTGTTTTTCTTTAAAAAAAGTCATTGAATGGCAGTACCTGGCGTTTTAGTAGGTTTCAGTTTTATTTATAAGGATATTCATTCTTACTAAATTTTATTTTTTTTTGTTTTACATTATTGTACTTTCTGCATTGACAATTTTTTATACTTTCATTTTTATTCTAGGCTTTTCTCCAGAACAGATTGCAAACCATGAAAACTGAACTTGCATGCACTACAGAAGAACAAATAAGTGCAAACAATGAAGAAACAACATTAAAAAATTCTATTTGTAATTGTAAAATTTGTTTTAAGGAATTTAATCAGGCAGATTCTTTCAAACGACATAAAAAATGACACTGGAGAAAACCTTGACAAGTGTGAAGCTTGTTTTAAGCAGTTTACTGATAGAAGTTTTTTGGATGAACATACGAAAAGTTCACATCGGAGCAAAGCGTTACAAGTCCGAAATTTGTTATAAGCAGTTTACTTGAGCACATGATTTGAAAAGTCATTTAAGTGTGCACACTGGAGAAATGCCATATAAGAGCGAAATTTGCTTTAAGCAGTTAAGTCACACAAGTAGTTTGAAAAAACATTTGATGTTTCACACTGGAGAAAAGTCTTACTATTGTGAAATTTGTTTTAAGCAGTTTTCTCACAAAAATCATTTTAATACACATTTGAGATTGCACACTGGAGGAAATCCTTACAAATGTGAAATTGGTTTTAAGCAGTTTATTAACGCAAGTAATTGGAAAACGTATTTGAGATTTCACACTGGAGAAAAGCGTTACAAGTGTGAAATTTGTTTAAATCCGTTTTCTCGCAAAGATAATTTGAATTCTCATTTGAGATTGAACACTGGAGAAACGCCTTACAAGTGTGAAATTTGTTTTAAACAGTTTAATCAAACAAGTAAACAGATTATAATAACAGAAAAGAGACTAGAAAATTTTGCAAGGAAACCAAGCAATGCACCCAAGGATACATGACAAGATCAACAGTTTGCAAGGACAAAAATGGGGCAATTATCAGCGAGAAAGAGGAAATAATGAAAAGGTGGAACGAGCATTTTCAAGAGTTGCTAAACTCAGAAAAAGAACAAAACGAATATGAAGAAATAATTCACCACACAGCAGAGCAACTAGTTGAGCAACCAACATTGGAAGAAACGATAAACGTTATAAAACATCTAAAAAATAACAAAGCACCTGGCACAGATGGAATAACTGCAGAACTGATAAAGAATGGTGGACATGCGCTATGGAGGCGTATCCATAAACTAATCGACCGCATATGGACACTAGAAGTCATCCCAGAAGATTGGAAAGTAGGAATCATACTTCCTATGTACAAAGGGGAGACAAACGACTCTGCAAAAATTATAGGGGCATAACAGTTTTAAATGTCGTCTACAAGATATTATCAGGAATTATATCCAGCCGCCTGGAATCGTTTTCGGAGGAGATTATTGGTGAATACCAATGTGGCTTCAGACCAAAGAGGTCAACTATAGACCAAATACATATATGTTAAGAGGTATACATGAAAAATGTGTTGAATATAACATACCTATCTACAACTTGTATATCGATTTCAAACAGGCGTTTGATGGAGTAGATCGACAAAAGATGTTAAAGCAACTCTCTATGTTAGGGATACCCAATAAGTTGGTTAAACTTATACGAATGACTCTGGAGGGTTCCAAAGCTATGGTGAGAATAGATGGAGATATGACGCAGGCCTTTGATATTGAAAATGAAGTTAGACAAGGTGATGTTTTATCAACAACACTTTTTTATCTAACTTTAGAAGCTGTTGTTAGAAAAGTGGATATAAACGGCTGTATTAATACAAGATCAATGCAAATATGCGCATATGCTGATGATGTTGCCATAATAAGTCGCAACAAAGGGGTATTAAGCGAAAAAGTTATAGAACTGAAACGAGAAGCTGCTACGTTTGGTCTATATATAAATGAAAGCAAAACAAAATATATGGAGTGCACAAAATCAAATGAACATGAGAATCTGAAGGTAGACAACCATACCTACAAATATGCTTCCACTTTTCCTTACCTAGGCTCAATAATAAATGACAACATCAGTCAAGAAATATAAGCACGGATTCTTAGCGGTAATAAGTGCTTTTATGCATACAAAGACTTAATGAAAAGTAAGTTACTGAATCGTGAGTCTAAGCTGAGAATCTACAAAACAGTAATTAGACCAGTGGTCACATATGGCTGTGAAACGTGGACCCTCCCAACCACTGATGAAAATCAACTGAGAATATTTGAGCGCAAAATACTAAGGAAGATATTTGGACCAACCCAATGCAGCGATGGTTCGTGGAGGATTAAAATGAACCACGAGCTGGATGAACTAATGCAGAGCGCAGATATTGTCAGATTTGTAAAGTCACAAAGATTAAAGTGGCTTGGTCACCTAGAAAGAATGCCAGATAATCGAGCTGTAAAAGTAGTCCAGAGATGGAAGCCCCAAGGAAACAGAACAAGAGGAAGGCCCCGTAAAAGATGGATAGACGACATAGAAAGGGATCTTAAAACCATGAACATCAGGCAGTGGCGAAGGAATGTATCCGACAGGGCAGAATGGAAGAACATTGTTAAGCAGGCCAAGACTCACAAAGGGTTGTAGCGCCATTAGAAGAAGAAGAAGGAGAAAACAAAGAAGTAATTTGAAAACTCATTTGAGAATAGACACTACAGGAAAAGTTAATTTCGTCTAATACTATGGAATTTAGTAGTTTGAAAAGGTTTCTAATTGTAGTCTGTGGGGATGAACTTTAAAAGTGTGAAATTTGTTTTAAAAAATTTACCAAACGTATGATAAATATTAATGCAACAAAAATCAATTTTTGGTTATCCATAAGATAAATTTTCATGAAATAGAGAAACTTTTTTATAATCTACAAAAATTTGGTCAAATGTAAATCAGAAAGTAATCACTACTGATAAATACACTTAGACAAAAAACTCTGTATTTTTTCTATGTTGTTTTTTTTATGTACATTTGAAAAATTATATGCTAATTTTAAAATCACGATTTTTTTTTTCGAAAAGTTATCAAGATACGATTTTGTACAGAATGTATTAGTGAAACGTCGACTTTTAATATTCTGTGAGGGTGGTTTTCATTTATGACGTTAAAATTTTTTCTACAATACCGAGTTATATCTTCCTTAACACGTTCGCGACGACATGTACCACCGGTGGTACATGCCTAACTTTTCGCTCAGCCGCTTGTGGCCACCGGTGGTACAAGGTACCTTCCTATTTCTTAACTCTTTGCAACCTTGCAGTTAATGTTGCGTACAAACTTCAAGTATAGTTTTAAGTATATATAAAGTATAGTTTTAAATATATGGGTTTGCCGCCGTTTTGGCAATTAAAACATTGGAACTGGAACAATAACTGGTTCACGACGACTTTCTCTAACTTCACTTTGTAATAGTCCTTCAATAATTTTTTCGCGAATAGATAGCATTTTGCATATTTTAGGATTATAATTATTGAAAAGAACCCACTTATTTACTATGCATGTGTCAAGACAAATTTCGAAGAACACTTTCTTGTACCAGTTAATGCTTTTCTTTAACGGGGTATAATATGATGACATTTGATCGGACAAGTCCACACCTGTCTTTGCCTTATTATATGCAATAACCGCAGGTGGTTTTAGAATGTCTTCACCTTGTCTATTTTTTTCCTGTCGGTTGGAGACTTAATGTATGGCTGGGAACTGTTCTAAATAATAAGGACGTTTACATAAATTTACACTAGTATAATAAATATCAATATATAGTGTCCTTCCTTCATACAGAATCCCCTCAAGTAATTCCATGTAAATATTGTAGGAATGTCCAAAATCATTGTCAGGTACATTTGATCCATTTATCTGCGTACTGTCGAAGGTTATATGTATAACCTTCGACAGTATCCTAAACAGGCAAAAAACCGTTACAAATGCAGCAAAATACTACGATACCCACGACTTCACATTGTGTCCACCAGTGGTGCACGACGTGTTTTCTTGAAGAATGTTCACTACAGCCGGCGTGTACCACGGGTGTTACATACAAAAAATAGCTTTTAAATAGAAAAATATGGTTTTAAACATATGAAAAATATATTGATATTAATCAAAATAGAGACTGTTAGTTAAAATATATATAAAAAAATTTACAGCTGAGAGGTAACATATCGGAATTTTGCGTCGTTGCCAACGTGTTAAACTGTTGTATCTGTACTCTGGACAGTTATTTATGTCCATTCTGTGTTCACTGTTACATATGCCACAGTAAGGTGTATTTTGTCAATTTTTCACAGTAATTAAGGCACTTGTCTTCTATTTCCTTACATGTGTTTCTTTTGTTTGAATTAAAGAAGTCTGTAACAGTAAATTTATTTCAGCTATTTTACGGAGTGGTATGATTTTTATGTCATAAGAGTGACTCTGTTAAAATATTCTTAACATCAGTGAATCGATGATGCCATGTTTCTATATCGTCATTGTAATTATAGCGATACTCATAACTGCACTTTTTTTTAAAATATCGTATACCAAATTGTTCAAAAATTATTCTCCTTCTCCAACACGTGATTGTTGTCAGGGCCCGTATTTTCGAAACCGTTCGAACGGAAGTCGTATGCGAAAGATGATGAATTTCGAACGAAAATCGATGATTCGTATTTTCGAGTTGATTTCGAACTCATCGTATACGACGATTTTCGTACACGACTGCTCGAGTGGGTATTCACCATTCGAATCACAGATCACCTACCTCTATTAGTGGTCTGTGATTCGAATAGCGGTAAACACACGGAGTTTGACATTTCTGACTTTTGCATTTAGTTTGGTTTTTAATGGACCGCAGGAGTGATGACGTAGATTTGATTGACATTATGTCAGTTTCACTTTCCAAACAAACGTTGTTTAGTGTGGATAATTTGTATTTTTCGTTATTTTTTAATTTTTTTTACATAATCTTTCCGCTTTTTGCAATATCTAAGTATTCTAATAGTTACTACAACAATTTTACAAGGTTGTGTGAATAATAAAGCATGTTGTTTTATAAAAATAGCAATAAAATGCATGCATCAATAAAGTAAGGTTAAAATTTCTTTAATGTATACTTTTAAACTATATTTCATAGAAACAGAACACTGAATTGTGATGGTATTATCGTAAAAAACACTATACTTAAAGAAAAAGTAGCAGCGGAAGCAAAATGTTAACTTTATAGAAATTAAAAAGTCTTGAGATTTGACATTTCAACTTTTGTTTGGAAAGTATATGACAGATGTGACGTCACACTCCTGCGGTCCATTGTTTACATAAGTTTAGTGAGATGGCCGGCCTAAATTTTTTAATTGAAAGAAATGTTTTAAATGCCTTAGAAGATGCAGAAATGTTAAAACTAAAAAACTTCAAGTCTGCTGCAACAAGTATAATAAACTTGTCAGTCAAATAAATGTCGCCTGTCACCTCTACCTCTTCTTTTCTTAATTTCGTGCGAATTTGCGGCGTTGCCGGTGAATTTGGGTTAACGGATTCTCGTATGCGAATTAAACTTTCGAATTGCGTTCGAAAATACACTTTTACGTTCGTGCACGATTTTTTTTCGTTCGAACTAATCGCATGCGAGTAAATTCGAACACATTCAAAAATACGACCCCAGTTATTTACTAAATTAAAACACTAAATATCAATCTATAATTTCATAGTAATTCTAGCTTTTAATAAACTTATTATCATGATTAAAAAATGACTTGAATTTTTTAAACGTGTAGTTAATGAGAGTTTTTTTGAGCGTTTTATAAGGCTAGCGGAGTATGGCAATATCCCTTTCCCCTTTACTTACTTACTTACTTAGTCCTAAGCCTTTCTACTAACTTAGCGTAAATTCTTGATATCACTATATTGCTGATGCTAGTCATTGGGCCGTTTTTCTTAACAACAGTCATCGAATGTCAATACCTGGCGTTTTAGTAGGTTTCAGTTTTATTTATTAGGATATTCATTCTTACTAAATTGTATTTCTTTTTGCTTTTACCCTGTAATTTCTGCATAAACAAATTTTTTATAGTTTTATTTTTATTTTAGGGTTTTCTCAGAACAGAATGGAAGCCATAAAAACTGAACTTGCATGCACTACAGAAGAACGAATAAGTGCAAACACTGAAGAAACAAGTTGTTTGGATGAACATACGAAAGTTCACAATGCAGCAAAACCTTACAAGTGCGAAATATGTTTGAAGCAGTTTACTGGAGCATACGATGTGAAGAGACATTTGAGAGTGCACACTGGAGAAAAGTCTCACGAGTGTGAAATTTGTTTTAAGCGGTTTACTCGAGTACACGATTTGAAGAGACATTTGAGAATGCACACTGGAGAAAAGCCTCACAAGTGTGAAATTTGCTTTAAGCAGTTTAATCGCAAATGTCATTTAAAAAAACATTTGATGTTTCATGCTGGAGAAAAGCCTTACAAGTGTGAAATTTGTTTTAGGCAATTTATTGCACCATACGATTTGAAAATGCATTTGAGACTGCACACTGGAGAAAAGCCTCACAAATGTGAAATTTGTTCTAAGCAGTTTACTCGAGCACATGATTTGAAAAGTCATTTCAGAGTGCACACTGGTGAAATGCCTCACAAGTGTGAAATTTGTTTTAAGCAGTTTAGTTGCAAAAGTAATTTGAACAACCATTTAATGGATCACTCTGGAGAAAAGCCTCATAAATGTGAAATTTGTTTGAAGCAGTTTACTCGAGCACGTTTTTTGAAAAATCATTTGAGGGTGCACACTGGAGAAAAGCCTTACAAGTGCGAAATTTGCTTAAAGCAGTTTAGTCACCCAAGTAATTTCAAAACACATTTGATGATTCACGTTGAAGAAAAGCCTTACAAGTGTGAAATTTGTTTTAAGCAGTTCACTCTAAAAGGTTCTTTGGTTTACCATACGAAAGTTGTTCACACTGGAGAAATGCCTTACAAGTGTGAAATTTGTTTTAAGCAGTTCATTCGAAAAAGTTTTTTGGATAAACATATGAATGTTCATACTGGAGAAAAGCCTTACAAGTGTGAAATTTGTTTTAAGCAGTTTTTTCTTAGAAGTAGTTTGAAAAGGCATTGGAGAGTGCATATTTGAGAAATGCCGTACAAGTGTGAAATTTGCTTTAAGCGATTTAACCAGACAAGTGTTTTGAAAAATCATTTGAGAGTACACACTACAGAAAACGTTAATTTCGTCTAATACTATGAAATTAAGTATGTAGTTTGAAAAAGTTTCTGATTATACTCCTTGTGGGGTTCAATCTTAAAATTGTGAAATTTGTTTTAAACAATTTGTCAAACATGAAATTGCATACTTGATAAACTTTAATGCAATAAAAATTAATTTTTGATTATCCATAATGGATATTTTCATGAAAGAGAGAAACTTTTTCATAATGCAGAAAAATTTGAACAAATGTAAGCCAGAAAGTAATTGTACATCGGTACTACTGATAAATACACTTAGATAAAAAACTTTGTATTTTTTCTGTCTTTTTTTATGCACATTTGAAAGATTATATGCTAATTATAAAATCACGATTTTTTTTTTTCGAAAAGTTACCAAAATACGATTTTGTACCGAATGGATTAGTGAAACATCGACTTTTAATATTCTGTGCGGGTGGTTTTCATTTATGACGTTAAATTTTTTTTTACAATGCCGAGTTATATCTCCCTTAAACTGTTTCTGTACTTCGGACAATTATTTATGTCCATTCTGTGATCACTAATACATCCACAGTAAAGTGAATTTTGTCAATTTTTCACAGTAATTAACTTGTCGTCTATTTCCTTACATGTGTTTCTTCCACATCAGTGAATCGAATATGCCATATATCTATAGTCCGTCTCACAATTTATATTCAGTATAAGCTCTTGTGGACTATATGCCTCTTACTATTTTTTGCATTTTTGCTCATGAGTAGAAACAGTGGCTAGAGTTGGTGACCATGAATGACATTCAACACAACCTATAAATTATATGAATCATTAAAGGGGATACTTTCAGTTTACAATTAATTTAAACTATAGTAAATTCATTTAACAGAAAAGTAGCGGTCAACAAATGCATGCACATAACACGCGAAACCCGATGTTTATATAATTGTACAGAGTTGTATTAAGATTCTAGCAGCCTATACCATCTGAATTTGAAATGAATTAATTTATAATTTTTAGGATTACTGTTAAAATAATAGTAATCAATGATTAATCTTTCAAAGAAGTATACTTAAATAATATTTTTGTAAACTGTCATTCACACATTAGTTAATTGTGGTATTAATCAAAAGGCAAAAAATAGACAGTTGTTTTTATACATTTTACGCTTTAAGACCAATATTTGGAAATAAGTAATAATATTATCATTAATGATATAGAAAGAGACCTCTTCTTGTGTAAAAGTTCGGGAAAATACTTATGCATAATTATAGGGTAGATAGACATACATTTAACATTACATTAACATTAATAAATAAAATTTATTAAGTCGACGTTTCGATATCGATTTAACATTTATTTGTGTCAGCAGAAACGATTGTATATTTAGAAGAATTGTGACATCACTATTTTTGACTTTGATGCCGGTTATGTCGAAGATGGTTCGAAATATCAAAATGCCGCTTTCAGATTTTGATTTAGGAGAAAAAACTATATATGAATCCATCGATAGATCGTCCCCAAAGTATTGCATAGGCGACAACGCACAAACGAACATACTTTGCGGATGTAAAACGAAACTTTTTCTTTGAAAATGATGAAAAAAACTTTTTACTATTACATATAAGTAATAACGAATTACGAAAAATAAGTACTGGAAAAGTACATAGGTACAATGAGTAAAATGGGTTACAGTTTTTCATTTTTAAAATATTCCATTTTGTTTATGTAATTTCGAATTATTTCGTATCTTTTATTTATCATTGCTACTCATTTCCACATCGAAAGCTAGATCCACTTTCAACCGGATGGGGGCCTTCTTCAAGAGCCACAACCTCTCTCTTGGTATAAAAGTAAGAATGCTGCGATGCTACGTCTTCTCTGTTCTTTTTATGGTGTTGAATCGTGGACCTTGAACGAAGATATGTGCAGAAAATTGGAAGCATTTGAGATGTGGCTATATCGGAGAATGCTTAAAATCCCGTGGACTTACCGAGTCACCAATGAGGAGGTCCTCAGAAGAATGAAGAAGAACCGAGAGGTACTGACCACCATCAAATCTCGAAAGTTACAGTACTTTGGACACATTATGCGAAATGAATCCAGATATACCCTTCTACAAGCCATCCTGCTAGGAAAAATATTTGGACAACGGGTTCCAGGAAGAAGAACGTCCTGGTTGAAGAACCTCAGAACCTGGTTCAACACAACATCTATGCAGCTTTTCCGCGCTGTGGGAGATAAGGTGAAGATTGCCATGATGATCGCCAACATTCGTCACCGATAGGCACATCAAGAAGAAGAGAACTAACTCATTTCCACACCACCATAGAGGTAGAGTGATAATGGTGCGTTTTTTTTATGTGGTTTCCCCGGTAGGCCTAATCCACAAATACTTAAACTTAGTACAAAATATTATTCTGAGAAACTTGATGTACTATCATCGTCAGGGTTTATTATAATTGAATCTACTCTGGCTTCTACTAAATTATCTAACTCCCACATTTTTGGTTCCACCTTTTGGGTAACATGCTGTACACAATTTTTCCATTTTTGCGGAGTTATGGTGGATAGAGCTTCATCAAATAAATTTTTCATGTCGTCAAACTTAAAGGTTGTATTTTTAGCTGCTACATAATTTTTTATATCTGCCCATATCAGTTCTATGGGATTCAACTCACAGTGATATGGTGGCAATCTTAAAACAATTTTATTTTGACTTTTCGCCATTTCGTCGATGATGTATTTATCATACTGTTTTTTATGTTGATTAACAAGTGCTAAAAGTTACTTGAGAAGTGAGTCGTACATATATAATGATCAACATATCACCTTACTACAATGATAGTGTCAAAAGGAAAAGATGAAGACAGACAGTACCCTGGATGTAAGCGGAAAACTTCTTATTGGCTATATCTATATTATTGTTTTTTAACAAAACAAACTCTTTGCTGGGCCTGAGGATGAGGCCTCGTGTGAGGCCCTATTGTAAGCCTCGAAACCGATCGCTTCTGTAAAACTTTGAAAGTAAATATTAGATTGTGAGTATTGACCTTTTTAATATATTTGTTCAATTATGGACTCACACTTGCAACCCTTTTATCATCATAATAATTATTATAATAGAGTCAGAATAATATTAAATTTACTTACTTCAGTTGAGAGAAAACAGCAAACACCTTAAAAATGTTCACAGTTCTAAGTTTATTTAAATAACACTATAATTATAAACCAACACTATAAATATACCAACACACATATATAGAGCTATTAAAAGTACAAATTATATTTATATAATTCAACAGACATAAATATGATTCGTAAGGATTACTGAATCCATATCTGTTAAAACTGCAAATTATGCGTCTTTGTTTAGAGGTGTAGATTGTCGTTACTTGTGAGTTTCTACTTGTTACTTTTGATACGTTTTTGTATATAATCAGTTACAGTATAAGTGATTTTGTAACAAGTAGATACCTCTTCAGCATCTCTAGATACTTGGAATGAATATATCACGCGTCCCTAGTTTGTATATTCTACTTTTCTGTTAGGCGAATATAGTATAGTTGGATTGTTTATTAAATGGAAATAAAATACCTTGGTATTACACTGTCAGCTAAGGAGAAATGCTTAAGTGAAGTGAGATTTCAAATACAAAAAGCAAATAGAGAACACTATATGCTGAATCCGACATATTAACACTGAGATAGAATCAAGAATTTATAAAGCCAGCACAAGACCAATAATAAAGTATGCATCATCAGAAACAAGATCCGATACAGTCAAAACTAAAGGCTGTTGGAAACGGCGGAGATGAGAATACTAAGAAGAATTGCAGGACATACGTTCAGAGATAAAAAGGAGTGAGGACATAAGAAGAAAATGAACAAATCGGGTATAAACAAGTGGATATTGAAAAGAAAAAAAACTGGAATAATCACATAAGTAGAAAAGAAGTAACCAGAGTTGTCAAAATAGCGAAATGACCAAACGGTAGAAGTATCGGCCAACCGCACAAAACATGTAGTCACAATCATCCACAGAGATATTAATTCGCCAATGAACAAACAGGATTGCTTATAGAGAGAAGATCGTTTCGATATATTCGAGAAAAATCGATTGTAAGATTTTTTTTGTATGCCATGTACCCGAAACTACAAAAGAAAAAACCAAAAATTTAATTTCAACAAGCCCTGTTCCTTCTGCGCTCCGCGAAAATATTGTAAATAGTTGGTAGAATCGACCTGCTGAAAAAACAACAAAGATCCTAATATATTGAGCCTATAATATGAAACTATTGAATTTAATCAAAGGTCGTAAGAAGTCTTTGGAATACATTCATTAAAATAATACAAGAAAAATACCATAAAAATTAAAAATATTTTTTAAACCCTTCACTAATCATTGTTTTAAAATATCGCGGCACTCCAGAAATTTAAAGAGAAAGGAATTTCAAAAATATCTAACATCGTAATCAAGGTGCAGTAGCAATTACGAAAGAGAAAATTAAGAATGTGCCATTATTGTTTGAAGAAAATAATCCAAGAGATTCGCAAAGAAAATTTTATCACTTCGTAGCATTTGAATCAACTTTGAGGCTGTGAAGCGGTACACTATAAAATTAATAACTTTGTAAATAAGAAAAGCAATGGAAAAGTATATCAATAATAATTTATTATCTATGAGGTAATTTTAAGTACCCAGTTAAATCTTTTTATCTTTCTTACCAATCGTATTTTTGGTATCTAGTATTTGTACCACTTCCCTAGATACTTGGGAATCAAAAGGGTGTTAAATAAATCGACAATGTTAATTATACATACTATATATTTTGAAATATTTAATATAAATTAAACAATACCAATTAGAATTTGTGATCTATGACTGTGATTTTCATACTATTTTTTTAATTTACGTCCTAAACGTGTGGCTTAGTAATTGAGAGTTTATAATCGATTACTTTTATGTATAAATAACTATGCTAAAACACAACATTAAAGAAATAGATGCCTTTCATACACACATGACACAACAGGAATTGACGCACACATTTGCAGCTCTCGTAGAGTACTGTAACCTAACCCTCTTATCTATGAGTACTGTTCGCGTCATAAAAACTAGTACAACTCTTATAACCTAAAATCGTGTTTTTCATGTTGTGTAAGTTGATCTTGCCACATATGTCATTTTAATTTCTAGGGCAACGTTGCCAGTTCAACGAAAATATTGTATCAAATCAGCTAAAAGGACAGACACATTATAAACAGTAGATGCATTCCAGTGTTCCTTGTGCCAATACCCTACGTTTAAAGATCCTTTAAACATTTTGGGTATTAACTCAATCCTCTCTCTGGTTATTAAATTTATTAGATACGGTTTTTTGTTGTTAATAATAATAATAATACCTATATAAAAACTTTAAACATTTTTGAACGTTCTTTTTTTATTTAGATTTAATGCAATTCCGTTATCTGTGATGGTAACAACGAATTGATTCACGAACCATTGTGTCACGTCTGAACACAGGTTTACATTGGAAACATAGGTGTACCAGTTTTATATGACGGGAACTGTACTTAAAAAAATAACATAACTTGCTAATACAATTTCGATATATGCAGATTTCGTCAAAATATTTCAGTTATCTGTATACGTCAATCAGAATTATACCTAGTGCGTCATAATGTCAAAATATCCTGGAAATCTATGTTTTAAATAGGGAACCCAGCATATTTATTCCATTTTATATAATCTATTAAATTACATTGTCTTTTGTTTTTATGTTGTTCAGTTTAAAGTTGTCATAACAAAAGAATAAAATTATGTTTATGTCTAACAACACCTGGAGAATGCCGAAAGACCAAAAATTACAGACCAAAACCGCACTTAATCTTAGATGGTGCAGGAAAAAATAAAAGGGCTGTATGAATGGTACACCCGGTATATTTCTGATTTACGTAAATTATAATTGAAAACTTTTTACTCCATCTATCAAAAATCGTAGTATAACAAATTATATTACTTTTTGTACACATTTTATACAAAATTCATTCGTTTTTACATTTTTATATTTTATTGAATATTATTAGGACTATTTCTTTGACGGTAATGATTTAAAACACTCAGTACATAAAATTCATTTCCTAACATTATCAGGAACATAATTGTCTTTCCCTGGTATACCAGAACCACTAGAGTCGTCCAACCAAGGATACTGATTTGGGCAATCGTTGCAGGTTTCAAGGTAGCGAGTGTCCGTAATGTTCAGCTCTGGTCGCTTGAAGGCCAGCGCGCACTTGTTGGGAATTTTGCATGGTTTGGGCGGTAAATTTTCTCTTTTTTTGCAATCCCACGGTTCGTAGCTTTTTAGTTGGTTAATTGGCTTTGGGTCCGTCATCCATGTTAGTGCTTGGGTATTTGTTACAAACCACACATCAGGTCTAAAAAAAACAATTAAATAAAAAAAAGTCTGATTTAACCTAGAATAAAAGTGGATAGTATTGTTAAGTAGAAAACTAGGATACTTTATTTTTAGGGACTAATGCAAATGTTAAATATATAGCTGTTACAGCTTCGTTAAAGCAGTGCTGTGAATGTCTTTTATAAACCTATCGTGGCTGATGTGATCTTAAATTGGAAATTTTCCCAGAATAAATCAGCTATTCATTGTTCAGTAAAAATTTTGTCCCGCTAGTTCAGATTATTTTTATCCATAATTGCCAACAGTATTTCACTTGGTATACCAGAACCACTAGAGTCGTCCAACCAAGGATACTGATTTGGGCAATCGTTGCAGGTTTCAAGGTAGCGAGTGTCCGTAATGTTCAGCTCTGGTCGCTTGAAGGCCAGCGCGCACTTGTTGGGAATTTTGCATGGTTTGGGCGGTAAATTTTCTCTTTTTTTGCAATCCCATGGTTCGTAGCTTTTTAGTTGGTTAATTGGCTTTGGGTCCGTCATCCATGTTAGTGCTTGGGTATTTGTTACAAACCACACATCAGGTCTAAAAAAAATTAAATAAAAAGAAAAAGTCTGATTTAACCTAGAGTAAAAGTGGATAGTATTGTTAAGTAGAAAACTAGGATACTTTATTTTTAGGGACTAATGCAAATGTTAAATATATAGCTGTTACAGCTTCGTTAAAGCAGTGCTGTGAATGTCTTTTATAAACCTATCGTCGATGATGTGATCTTAAATTGGAAATTTTACAAGAATAAATCAGCTATTCATTGTTCAGTAAAAATGTTGTCCCGCAAGTTCGGATTATTTTTATCCATAACTGCCAACAGTATTTGACAAGTTGAAGGTTTTCTAGATGACAAAATTAATGTTGTATAGCTTTCTTGCCCTATTTTACGTCTTATTGTGCAGAACATATCTTCTATTGCACTAATAACTTTTTAAAGTCGTTTAACAGCATCATACGATTTTTTTGCAAAATTGTTAGTCGAATCGGGATTTGGATAAAAAATTATTGTATTGTAACATCTGAGGAAGGTTGTTTCTAACTAAACTAGATTTCAATACTTATGCGCTAGCGGAAAAGAGTATTTTTAGTGATAGAAATAAACGGAAGATTTGTTTCACAAATTAGGATAGCGATCTTACTACCATTTAGAGCGTACTAAGTCATGTAATTAATTCCAATTCCAAGGACCACCCATTAACTTGGGAAATAAAAGCACAAACCTTAAACGGTACGTAATTTAATGATAAACTTTGTTACTACAACTAAGTTAAGATCTAGCCAAAGTTTTATTATCTAAACCGCCGATCACTGTCGAATTTACACGAGTCCGCAAAACACCACACGAGAGCACCGTTATAGTTTAAATATGTTATTAATAAAATTGTCAAATGAACCAAGGATGTTTTCTTCAATATTAATATATTTGATTAATATTAAGCGATTGTGAAACATGTAGGCTTTACACTATAACCTATATAACAATAACAAGGTATACTCAATACGCGAGAGTATAAAACACTTAAACCAGAAATGCGTCGACCCCTTTGATCCAATACTAAACTGACACTGACTACGTGACTACTTTGAAATTATCATTACCTCACCTATCACGGGTCAGGGAAAATTTCTTCGAAATTTTTATTAGGTAGCTAAAACCCCCTTTTGAATGATTACTAACCAGAGATTTTCTAGGTACCAGTTTTCAATGGTTAAAAACAGCTTTTGAATGCTTTTTACCAGCGATTTCTTTAGAGTTCGATCAAAAAAAGTAACCTCGGTAGATCTTATGAAATTAGAAATTGTTACCAGTGGCGTAGCAACACTTGGATAAATTTCTGTAAGAAATTTATCCATAATGGAAGGGGAATCAAATTAGTGAAAGGGCGAATATATTCTCCATCAGCAAATTAAACAAGGACAATTCTAACTTTTCCATCTTTACTGCCAATTGATTATATCACTCTTGTTAGGGGCCACCGTAACAGAGGTTCACTTGTGATTAGAACTAGATCATTTACTTTCATATCTGTGGTGGAAATAAGCCATTTTGGGCGATGTTGTAGGTTATTTAAATAGTCAACAGACCAACGTCTCCAAACGTTTCCAAAACGATTGCTGTATTTTCGAAATTTGTTTCCAGATAAAAAGTTGTCTGATTGTCTGTTAATAGGCGTATTTGTAACATCAATCTCAGGAAATGCGGTTAAGAGAGTACCGATTAAGAAATGCCGAGGAGTTATTGGTTGTACATCATTAGGGTCATTAGACAATCCATTAAGCGGTCGAGAATTTAAAATAGCCTCTATTTGGGTTAAAATGGTATATAACGCCTCGAAAGTCAATACCGAATTACTCATTAAGCGTACTAAATGAAACTTCACTCCACTCCAATGAGGTGATCGGGGAGAAATAAACTTTCACTGAATCTCAGTTTGAGCTAAATAAGCTCTAAAAAAGTAAAGTTCGTGTAACCTTCTGGCTAAGGTCTAGTGTTAGGGTTTTCAGGTCGCGCAAGCGCCCCTAACACGACTTAACGACTACTTTCGTAGCCGGGACCGAGGGCTTTACGTGCCCTCCGAAGCACGGTGGCAGCTCAGTTAAATTAGTAATTGAAAATTTTGTCGGTGCCGGGGTTCGAACCCGGGCCCTCCAGCTTGTCAAATTCGGAATCTGATTTGAAGAAATTACTTAATTTCTTAAGTTGAGTATTGGCACCAACAAAGTTGGTACCGTTGTCGCTATATATAGTGTGATATACATTGTCATTTGGCATTTGTTGTTAATATCTTAGTAATATTAATAAAAACTACGGAATATTTTTTGTTTCGTGTCGCGCTCCGAATCTGTAAGTCTGAACTCTTCAGTACTCCTCTCCAGTGGGGAAATTCTTATCACCAAAACTGTGCATCCTATGGATTTATAGGAGAATAAGACATTATCTGTAGATTGAACAATGCAGATACACGCATAAATACCAAAGCAAACACACATGCACAATGCTCAATCGACAAATTAGACAGCTGCAGCATACCTAGCTCATGATTTAACGGTAAAATTTGTGCTGCTTCCCAATCCCGATGTTTAGCATCACCCTGCCCATGGGATAAAAAAGTGAAGTTCATGTTACCTTCTTCATAAGTTCTAGTGTTAGGATATTTCAGGGGGACAGATGTTGTATCAGTGATGCCTTAGAAAGGGCCAACTCTGGGGAATTATTACTTTCGCACAGTATCAATGCACTACCAATGCTAATAGCATTTCGACTCAACTCGTGGGCATAAAATGGACACGGAGATAACAGAAAAAAAAGATGGTTCAAAACGGAACTTAGAAATAAGTGACTGCCATATGACTAATGTAGAATAGATGGATTTCAGGGAAGAGAGAAAACTGAAGCATTTTTGGGTCGATATTGGATAAAATAACTTGTATTATAAGTAAAGTAGTTTTTTTTAGTCTTGAAGTGACTACCAATAAAATAAAAAGTTTTATTTTGCGTTTTAAGTAATCTATGACATTATCTAATGATATTTTTTGGTGTAAAATTGTTTTAAATAACAAATAATGCAATACATATTTAAATATATAGGTAGATATAAATATGAACGCTTTTAACAGTGCAATGCTATTACTATGAGGTTCCTCTCTCTGACTGGAACTCGACGGAGTTTTAATTCACCGTTATTCACCAAGAAAAATACAGCTATTACTCTTTGAACTTTAATATCTACGACTCTAATGCATTGACATTGTGGTAGGTCTCGATGCGTCGGGTAACATAACCCTAGTCAGCAATTACGTTTTACTACATTTCTCTTTCCTTTGAAACGCGGTATGCTTTGTATTTCATTCAACCGGGTTAGTTTACAAATAGTTTATATAACATTATAACGCGTGAGTGTGTCATGTTTGAAACTTAATATAAAATTACGAATTATGTTATTAGTTACTAATTCATTTAAGGATTTTGTTTCCCTGACGCTACAATACTTTAAAATATCATTATCATCATTAGTAGTAGGACAACCCTTTGCAGATCTTTGCCTCTTTTAAGATCTTCTTCCATTCCGATCTATTATGGGCTTTACACTACCAGTTGAAGATTTTTAAGGTTTTTAGGTCTTGTTCTACCGACTTTATATATCTAATCCTGGGTCTTCCTTTTGGTCTCTTGCCCGTTGGTACCTATCTTATGATTTTATTGGGACCTAGATCTTCCCGCATGCGTTCGAGGTAACCCATGACCCATTCAGAGCAGCTTTCCAATTTTTATAAACGTGGTGATGTCTGGTTCATTAGAATGCCATACTAGCTTCTAGGCGCTTTTTGCCAGTCAGTAAATATCTTAATATTTTAATTTCAGGAATCTTAAGTTAAAATATTTCCAATTATTAATGAAACACTCTGTATATTTGTATAATATATACGGTGTTAGTAAATAAGTACAACAAACTTCAACGAGTGATTCCGCATGAAAAAATAATAATAATTTGCTATATTAACATATATCCGAAAATGCTTTTTACATACATAGATACCAACTGGGTGTTGAAATTTTTCTTAGAAACTAATAATTTATTTATTGTTCTGTATTGTTCCGATTAAGATATGCAACTAAAATTTGATCTGATTTGATTTGATGAATTTGATTCAAAATTTCTTTTTCTTTTTACCGTCTCACACATTCAATATACGGCATCTGAATCTCAATAAACACAAATATGAGATCTGAATGACTTTTATTTGATAGGGAAACATTAAAATGTCATTCCGATACCATATTCGTGTTTATTAAGATTCAGATGCCGTATTTTGAATGTGGACTGCACGTTTTCAAATTCATGATTTTGAAAAATTTAATAACAACCGATATTATAAAGCGCTATAAGTCAGAAGCAATTGATTTCTGAGTCTTAGGCCATGGAAAACTTCTGATCAGCATAACCAAAGAAACCTCTATGCAAATTGTCAATCAATTTAATTGAAACCACTTTTAGATAAGAAAAGTTCTAAGGTCCTTTGTCCATTGATGAACGTAAGTCTCCTTTAATTGCTCTCTATCTTAAGAATTTCGTATTTAGTTTATGTCTATAAATTACAAATTGTCATTACAAATCATCTTGTTGGAGAACACCCACTATTTCTAAAGGCATCTTCTTTGGATCTACACACAATAATTATCTTGATCTACTGATTAATATCCGTTGAGTACTTATTCTCAAGGCATGCTCCGCCCAATTTCACTTTAGGTTAGTTATTGTTTCCACAGCACAGCACAGCACTGCATAATTCGGTTTTTCTTCAGATTTTTTCGTTTGGTATCAGGTCTCTTAGACAAACGCCCATGATCATTCCATTGCATACTATGTCGTTCTTATCCTATTGACTGTCGTACTTCTTATCAGAACCAAGTTTCTACAGAATATGTCAGGAAAAGCAAGTTACATTAATTATTAAAAGCTTTCCTTAAGACATATGGGAAGTTCTGATTTTAGTGTCTCGCAGGTTACCAAAGACAACCCTTGTCAGACCTCTCCCTTGGTAAAATTCGCATATTTGATTATCTCTACTAATACGTATTTCCTACACGTCGATATTTTCATTAAAAACCAAGTTCTATATAAAGAATATACATATATTATACATATGAAATGTTTATTATTATTTACATATTTAGTATACATAATGTTCAAGAAGCTTTCCGTTCAGTTTCAAGAATTTTTTGTAACGTTCACGAAGGTTCCCAATCATATCTGTAAACGAAGGCGGCTGAATGGCACGAAAAAAGTCTTGAATTTTAGTCCGCAATTCCAGAATGTCAGATGGTGGATCGGTACGAAAGACAGCCTCCTTCGGCATTTCCCATATGTATAACTTAACAGATATAACTGCAACGTTCAAGGTCACTTCATCGATAAAGGGAGGAGCCAATAATCATTTGTATCCAAACACCCGAAGCGTAAACGTCCATATACTTAACATTGAACATAAATTTTAGTGCGTTTCCTACGTTGTCAGATAACTTCGTAATTCGTGAAATAGTTATTGTTTGTTGAATTTTCATGTTAAAAACTAAGAGGTTATAAGAGAATCTATTATTATAAGCTTATTTCCACAACCGTTGGAAACAATTTATTTTAACTAAATATCGCAATTCTCAATATGAAACAAATTTAGCTTTCTAATTTAATAGACTTCCATTCATTCAGTTCATTTTAATGATTATGACATAACTTCAGCAAATGACATATTTTATCAATTACCTACAACATTTTAACTTTGATATTAGTGCTCTAATAATAAGTATAATTATAAACTCATTACAGTAATTATGGAGTATTAATATTACAGTTCAATACCTCTAAAATAATATTCGATTAGGCAACACCGCATCAACCAACGTCTGTCGTGTCTGGTCGTGTCAAATCGTCACCGTTGCAGTTAAATCTGTTTAGCTATACGCATCATGAGGCATTAGGTCTAGTGAGTACAATGGGTATGAAAATCACTGCCACGCGAAATGAGGCGAACCCCAAAATGATTCCGCAGCATTCGAAGAGACTCTCTGGCCATGTGACAGGTTGCCCCGTTCTCCTGACATCATTGTTAATGAAGTGATAGATTTCTGGCACGACAAAATTGTTGAAGATCATGTAGAAATGGCGTGGTAATCTGTTCTCTGGTTAACAATGAACGGCGTTCCATCGTTTACTTCAATTCAATATGGGCCCAATGATTTGTTTAAATGAATATGGCTTTCATCAAAAAACCAAATATTCGATAAGAACGACTTGTTCTTATAATCCATAGCCAACACATGTGCGTAGTATTTGACTCTTACACGGTTATAAGCTGCACTCAGACGCTATCCGGTCTGTATTTTGTATGCAAACCTACCAATGTTCTTGAACATTCGATTGTATGCAAACCTACCAATGTTCTTGAACATTCGACGGAGTGATCGATCACTGATATTCAATTTTAATGATGTTCTTCCGAGGCTTCGTTTCGGCGATTGCAGCACTTGATTCGTATTGGGTCTGACTGTCACTGGGCGACCCACGTGATCTTTACGTTTACAAAGCACATTTCCCGTATTACGAAACTTCTTATCAACTGCTAACATAACGTTACTCGGAGACTGTATCATAAACTTAAGCCTAATGCGCCGGCAACTGATATTAAGATTGAACCGTTTTCGCGACCTTTTCAGTATAACCGAAAATAGTACTCCACGACAAAAACTTTTTCTGCAACACTGAGAACCATTCTTAAGCACCATTAACACGATATTAACATTCGTTATAAAGACATTCGGAAACCACTCAGTACGTTTCGGCGTATGACACATACAAATTTGACGCATAGGCAGTTCAGTACTGTTTATATCGCCGCATACCATATCTACAAAGTATAAAGAACAACAATAATTAAAAAAAACTGTTTTACTTACAAGGTTTGTACCCAATTTAAAAACTTGTGCAAGCCCTGCTCCAGTTCTTTAATGGAGAACCAGTTGGTATGGAACGGCATCATATAAGGAGCCCTATTTTGATCGTAGTATCTTAAGAAATCTTCTTGCAACCACTCAAATACATCGTCGGCATCGTGATTGTGAAGTACGCATTGATCTAGATATGGACAGTGTCCCCCTTCAAAGCCTTCTACGTAGTGAGTGTTTAGGGGAACCTCCCAAACACCTAAAAATAAATGTTTAAGTATTAGAATAGACAATGAAAAATATTCTAGTATGCTTTTAGCACAAAAGCTATAGAATAAGCTACAAAAGGCTAAAAAAGCTACAAAAAATCAGAACGAGTTTTCCATTCGTTCTGCTGTTTTCTTTGGATTCTCTTAGCAAAAAAGTAACCATTATTACATTATATGTCATCATAATTATTAGTTCGACAATCTTTTGTGAATCTTGGCTTATTCTGGGATTTACGTGCAATCTGATCAGTACTTTGCTTTGTTTTGCCAGTTAATAATTATTAAGGCTTTCAGATATTTTTCTATTAGTGCTATATATCTGAGTTTGTGTCTTTCTGTTGACTTTTTTCCATTGATTTTTGTCTTATTATTTTCTTTGGTATTCAATTTTCCTGCAACCGTTTAACATTGCCCATCCAACGTAAATATTCAATCTTTATAAATATCATGATCTTAGGCTGTTGATATTTTCATATCGTTTATACTTCTGGCTATGTCCTATAATAATCAGATCTATAGACCCTGAAGACTGAAGGCTTGATAGGCAATTTCTCTTTAGACTTTTCTATCCAGCGTTTTCCAACGCATTATACAGCATCTATGTATTTTCTCCTACGTAGCCCTTTTTGCCTTTTTTTTAATTGGTATCTGTTCAAATTTTTCTTACTTGCTATTCTTTTACGTACCCCAGCCACCTTATTCTTTGAGCTTTAATTTACGATACTATTAATGGATTATCGTACAATTCCATTATATCTTTATTGGTTCTTCTTGCCCATATGTTTTCAATTCTCTTTCTTCCTTATATTTTTTGTAAAATTTTTCTGCGCCATACTTCTAGATGTATTACTGATTTATTTAGTGTCCATAATTCACACCCATAAACCTTAACTGGCCTAGTTCTATAATATTTCTTGATAACGTGATAACTCTTCTTTCTTTATTCGTGTCATTATAACCAGATTATTAGCACATACTAAATAAGATTTTATAATCTGCGTCTAAAAGAAATATTCCTAGGTAATTGTTACTTATTGTGGGGTTGCCTTTTTTAGATATTGGTGTTATTACAACTTCAGACTATCTTTCGGGCATTTTTCTTATTTCCAGATTTTTACTACGAGCTCATAAATTTGACCTAGCAGTCTAGGGGCCCATTCTTCAATTCGTTCATTTATTATTCGATTATCACCTCCACTTTTATTATTATCTAATATTGTTCACCTTTATTTCGCGAAGAAGCGAAGCGAAGATGATCCTGTAGCGCTTGTTTTGTATGGACACTACAGCCATACAATAAGTCGACCAACTCAAAGAAAGACCGAGGAATTAGAACAATTTATGGAAAGCGTAAAAGGAACATCAGAAAAAAATAGAGATACCCATAATCAAGATTTTAAGACCTGAAGTGGTTGTTTTCATGATGTAGTGGAACAGGAAATGGAACATCAGAAAATATAGATCTGGATAATACGAAAAGAAGACAAGATTCAAGGTGAAGGACAATGTGATCGTCAGCACGCCATACAAGAACAAACTCGAAATAAGCATAAAAGAGAAGGAAATGAAGGAGACATTACAAAAGAACAAAAGATTGAAAAAAAGTACGAGTCGGGGTTTTTATAATTTCTCACGACCCGTATACGTAAATATTACAAGCACGCACCATTTCAGCAAGATTTGAATTTGACCAGATTTCGTGGTGTATAACACACACACTATTTTTTTACGACGCCGAGAAGCACAGAAACCAGAAATATACAGAATTTGCTTTCCACACACAGAAAATTAAATAATTGGTAAGTGGCTGTTTCTCTTTTTCTTACTTCTAATAATTTTGAAGAAGTGCTAATTGCTCGTAATTATATTTAGAATTATTTCGTTTTTTTCAATTTATTTTATAAACCAGCTAATTTAATATTCCCTACTTTATCAATATATATATATATATATATATATATATATATATATATATATATATATATATATATATATATATATATATATATATATATATATATTATAGAACGTGATACAGCATTTGAAAGCTGTTATGACACTAAGTAGGTTCCTATATTTCTGCGTGTTTAAGTTGCGCCGTTTCAAAATGGCGTCCGTTGAAGTTTGAAAATTATCTTATATTGACTCTCAACAAAAAATAACTCTTTATTATTTCTAGGAACACCATTAGTGACACAAGAACTAAATAATGTATCACGCGCCATATATTTTCATTAAAAAATGTGGATAACGTTATAGTTTAGACAGATGTGAATAAAGAAACAAACTAAAAATAAATTTACTTGTCTAAGCGTTTTTCATAAAAGTCAAGGACTATCATATTTTTACAGTAGAGCAATTGAAAATTAAACGATTTCCATTTTAAAATGACGCGATAATCACATAAAAATGTAGAAACATACTAAGCGATAAATGAAATTTCAAATAATATATTACTTGAAATATAATCTCCTTTAAAATAATTTACAAAATGGATCCTGTCCGCCATTTTTACCCACTTTACATGGCTTTAAGTCGTTAAATGTTAAATATAAAAATTATTTAAATAAATTTCTAAAATTTCTTTCTTAAAACTGTAAAGGACATATATTTTACCTGGGAATGTTTTAGTAGGACATGTACCAGATTTGCACTCGTGGGGTATTTTGTAATCCAATGTATATGGCCATACTGGTACAGGAAGCGCAGGTACTCCTATAGAACTGTCATAAATGTATCCAAATTCTTCTAAAACCTAAAAAAATTACAATTACAGTACTATTCATTTAATTTTTTTGAAGTCCTATTTAAAATCAAATAAAATATACGAAACATTTGTATCTTACATTATTTAAATGAAGTCCAAAAAAAATCGGCGTGACTTTATCAACGGTAAAAAGATCATAATATATCATCAATTCAGGAAAACTGGATCAATGAGAGATCGTAATGCACTGACAGTCCTTCAACATATTGTTTAACACCGAATCGTTTGAGCAAATCTTGCTGAAAGTTCAGGACTCGTAATACCACATGGTTGTCAAGGACTGACCATTTCTAATAGTTTTCTAAATGACATTATTTTTTAAGATTTTCAATTTTTTAGGTTTGTCGAGTAAGTTAAAAATTCAAGTATAATTATTAAGTTTATTTAATATATTTTGACATACGTGACAGAAACACGACCTAACACAGAGAGGACAAAAAGGATATTAGAAACAACAGAGATGAAAACACTTAGAAAAATTGTAAAATTTTTTTATAATTAGATTAGTAACTAATTATTATATATTTACTTTAAGATTAATTTTAAAAACCCTTTGCAATTAACGCAGCTACGCCAATGGCCGTATCCAAAAATCTTCCTTTTGCGCCTTGTCGAAACTAATAACGATGTTTTAAACGTATACCTAGAATCCCATATTTTATATAGGTATTATTATAATCTGTTTGGTTCGAGAGGTACCGATATAGTCTTTTATGAGAAGGTAACGGTACTTTAGATTTTGTATCTTTATAGACCTAATTCTTCGATGTCTTTCAGCTTTTTTATTTTTTAAAAGAAGTACCGAAACATGCAAATTACTTGATGGCTGCTTTGTTAGAAATTTGAGAGCAATCGTCATTTTTTTGGGAACAAAGAACATTTAGGCCTCTTTTTGTATAGCGCTAGGAAGAGAGTAATAAAATTTGTTAAACTTCTTACAAATAGCTTTACTTTAAAGAGAATCTTTTCCTCAATATCGTACAGTTATTTTGCTTTTTGCTTCCTTTTTAAAAAATACCTGTATGTTTATATGTTTCCGCCGAAAATAAAAATAAGTCGGTTCTTGTTAAGAGGGAGTTCTTTAAGTGGGGATGATCCTGTTCTAGGAGATAATTTGTCCAATTTGAGAAAAAGAGGATCACTTTTCGTTGGGTAGTCTAAGAGATTAGACTGACATTTGGTTGCGTCGTCTAAGAGTTAGGACGTATTTATCTCTCTGGGAATTTATATGGGAAGTGTATATATACACTTCTATTGTATCTTAAGTAGTTTGATCTACCACCCGAGTAGATCAAATATACATTATAAATTAACTTCAGTGTTTGATACTAAAGTTGAGTACAGTTTAAATTTAGTGCGATTTAAGAAGCAACATCATCTAGTGTTACTGTAAGTGATCTTACTATTAATATTAGCTCCAATTATTTCTCCAACTTTCATATATTTTCATTAACAAATATTAATTACAAACATTCATTATTTAAATAAAAGCTGTGCGAGTAACTTCTTGTGAACCAAGTGTGGGTTGGTCCTTATTTTAATTTTTTGTAAAACCGATTTTTATAATCTTGTCTCTGTGCATCTGCAACTTTATTGTACATTAATTTAGTATTATTTTGTACTTGCTATAAATTATTACTTTTAAAGCCATTTATCTCGAGATAAGCCTAAAACATTAAGGAGAGATATTTATGTGATCTACTCTTTTGGTTGTATTTCTTGTTTTTGGAATTTACCCATCTGGTGATTTAGTTATTGAATATATTTTGGTTTGTTTATCTACTGAATTTTATTTATAAGTATTTACTAATAAGTTTCCTGATAACAGAGTATCTATGAATATTTGCTAATAAAAATATTTAACTATCACGATAAGTTCGATCAGGAGAAAGATCAGGCTGTATATGTTTGTAGGTAAATAGGTGGACGAATTCCACCGAACATATTATGTATTATTTATGTAGTGTGTTGACTACCTTAATTTAATAATTAACTGTTAATATCTAAGATACTACAAGAAGAATATACCAAGGTTGGCCTAGATATTAACCTCGCGAAAACAGAATACCTATCAGTGAAGAAGACATAGATGATCTACAAATTGACGACAACGTAACAATCAAAGGAAAGGATAAATTCAAATACTTGGAGTTTATAATCACGAAAAAGGCAACAACAGAGGAAGCAATTAAGCAAAGGTTAGGACAAATAAGAATAGCAATCCGACAATCTAACTCAGTGTGGTGGGATAGACACCTAAATATGAAGACAAAAACACAGATTTATAAAACATTAGTGCGAAGTATGACATATGGGGCTGAAAATTGGATTATTAAAAAGAAAAACAGCAGTAAGATAGTAGCAACAGAGATGGAATGCCTGCGAAGATGCTGCAGAGTAACAAGAATGGATAGGAGAATTAATGACGATATAAAGCAAAAGACATCAATAGAAACAGACATACTAACATATATAGAACAAACAAGACTAAAGTCTTATGGACATGTAAGAAGAACTAGCGACCGCAGATGAATAAAAAAGGATAACCGAATGGAGTCCCATAGGAAGGAGGAAAAGAGGACAACCCCGAAGATCCTGGAGGAACGAAGTAGACGACGCCATGAGTAAGAGAGGCCTAAACGATAGAGAATGTGACAACAGAGAGGATGGAAATGGTTGAGCGAGGGAAGGCAGTGAATACTGTATAATCCCTGAATATATATATATATATATATATATATATATATATATATATATATATATATATATATATTAATATCTTTACTTGTATTTGGTTCCAGAAATTAATTATCTCTCCTTATCTCTTTCCGTTTCTAAGGTTTCTTAATTTTCCCCTTGTAACCCCAAACAGTTAAATGGCGCCCTTTTTCTTATCTACTCTCATCTTTTGAAATTTTACCTATCTCTCTTGTTGTCTACTTCTCTGTCTTTTCTAATCTATCTCATCTTGTCTTTTCTTTATTATTTCTTCTGTTGGGTCCATTCCCGGTTCCAAAAGCTAGTTTCGAACCCCCGACTCGCTCTCCACCAGCACCAACCATCTAGCTGCCGTTCGCAGTGTCTCCATTGGTGACCTTTCTAGCACCATCCAAACAAGGTTTCCGAGGTTACAAAATTAATAGTAAAACACAATGGGAGAGAGATAGAAGTAAATATATACGACGTGAAGAACACGTCGCGCAAGGTGAAGGTGACGCAAGGTGAAGAACATTGAGGACTCGGTAAGAAATAAAAGAGTAGAATGGAACGATCATAAAAGCCGAATGGCAACAAAAATAGAGTGGTAAAGACGACAAGAGACGGTTCCCCAATAGGAAGACGATCAAAAGGAAGACCACGAAAACGATGGAACGACAACTTACTGGAGGCATATTGAAAAATAGACAGAGTTATATCTACATAAAAAGAAGAAGAAGCAGAAGAGAAGATAAATATATTTAAGTGATCAGGCCTGTATTTTTAGATTGACACATTCCATGTCCAAAAACAATTGCATGTACAAGAGATCAATATTTAAGACAGATTTAGAGTCGGGACATTCCTGTACTAGACTAGAAAATGATGCTGATCATGCATAAAATTGACATATATCGATTTTAAAATATTCTAAGCCGGATTCCGACATCCTATTCTATCTACACGATATCTACACTGTCCTCTTTTAAGTTGCATACTTCAGAATAGAAGTGTTTCATGGTTGGTTCTTTTTTCTATATTTCCTAAGTTTCCAGATTTTTGATAGATGCTCATCTGTCGAAGGGCAGCCGCATCTAAGGTCAGAATAGCCATGATGATTGCCGACCTCAGCCGCGGAGATGGCACGTAAAGTAGATATTGCATCTCTTGGGTACTTTATATATTACTATTTAAATGGGAATAAGCCACGATTAAAGGTTAAAGTACGTTTATTGACGTTTCAATTTCCACTTCGGAAATCGTTTTTAAAATATATAATAATAATTATATATTGCTAATGAATTTTTTTTTTAGGTGGATATGATCAAATTAAATTTATAGATTAATATACTAGAAATGTATCAGTAATAGTTAGAAATTTAGATCACATCTGCCATCAGCATAGTATCATATTTTTGCTTTGTTTCCCACTTTAAACTAACTGCAATTATTTGATAGATTTTTAAAAATGATGATATTAAATTATATTTTTTGAAAATGATGATATTTGCTTTAAAATTCTTGTTTATTGATATTTTTATTACTCACTTTGTATTGTGTGTTTCTTCCTGGTTTTAAGAAAGGTGCTCTCATTCCCACAACTTCACTTTTTGAAATGTTTGCAAGATGCTTGAGTATATCTCTCATGCCCACCATTTCACCGACCCATTCCTCGAATCCTTTGTTTTCCAATCCACTCTGAAGCCTAAAATGGAAAAATATATTTTTATTACACCTTAGTTGTTATCTCAGTAACATAAATTGCATAGAAAGTAAAACGGATCAGTAGAATGATCATTCTACGAGTTAGTACGTATTGTAAATGGCACATAAAAAAGTTTTAGATACACTGGATTGTTTATAACCGTAATACTGAGTGAATAATGGAAATAAAAATAAAAAAACTTACGATATTGTCTCCGTGGCTACCTCATGTCCTTCGCTGGCTAATTCTTGTATCATGTGGTAGTTACTGTATTCGTGAGATATAAAGAAAGTACCTCTTATATCACAACCATTTGGATTTTGTCGTTTGTGATTAAGGACTTTTCTGTAATGATCATAGTTGTTTAGGTTAACTGCTCCATCAAATGTCAAGAGAATCATCTGTGGCGTCTAAAAATTAAATTCTATTATTAATTCTAATTGGTATTACTGTAATTAATAAAGAAAATATTAAAATTATCGTAAAAATATTTAGCTTCATTCAGCCTTATTTTATATCTTTTCCCAAGAATGTTACCTGTACTCACTTATGGAACGAAAACATTAACACTTACAAAAAAGGTAGTGAATAAGATTCGCGTATCTCATAGGGCTGTGGAGCGCTAGATGTCGGGTGTCACTCTGAGAGACCGCATCCCAAATGAAGAAATACGTCGTAGAACAAAAACAACAAATGCCATCGAAAAAGTCTACTACTACTACTTGTCGGTTTATAACGTTCTCCGCCGTTTTCCGACTTCCAATCTCCACTTAGACCGGTTGTTCCATAGATCTTCTTCTATGGCCCTCTCTCTCAGTTCTTTATTTATTCCTTCGCTCCAACTTTTTCTCGGTCTACCTCGTTTTCTCTTTCCTTCTGGTTGCCACTTTAGTATTTCTTTTGGCATTCGTTGTTCGTCCATTCTTTGTAAGTGTCCGAACCAGATAAGTTGTTTTGTTGTTAGGTCATCTGTGATTGTTCGTTTGATTCCCATTATTTCTCTAATGCGTTCGTTGGTAATCCTTTCTCTTCTAGATCTTCCTGCGGCTCTTCTCCAAAAATCCATTTCCGTCGCTTTCAGCGTTGACAGTGTTCTTTCTTTCAGTGGCCATACCTCACAGCTGTATAAAGTGATACTTTTTACTATAGTCTCATATATTTTCTTTTTATTTTCTTTGCTGATGGATTGGTCCCATAAAATGGTGTTTAACATTGTGATGGCTTTTCTCCCTGACGTATTTCTCTCTCTTATGGCTTTGTCTAATGTTCCATCTTGTGAAATAGTGATACCTAGGTATTTGTAGTCACAGCAGTGCTTTATCGTAGTGTTATCGTCTAATATGAGATCTTTTTGTTCTGCTCCAATGCACAGGTATTCGGTTTTCTTTTTATTTACTTCTAGACCCCATATATCATACTCTTCAATTAATTTTCGTGCCATATAGTTTAAATCGTCATAATCTTGAGCCATTATTACTTGATCGTCTGCAAAGTTAAGCGTATATACCATAGTATTGGTGAGCGGTATCCCCATTGTCCTGAATTTTTGTTTCCATCTTTTTAAAGCACTTTCGAGGTATATTTTAAATAAAGTGGGAGACAAGCAACATCCTTGCTTTAATCCTTTTGATGTTATAAATCCTGTTGTTATTTGTGTCCCCGCTTTTATCTTTATTATTGGTTGGTTGTATAGCACTTTGACGGCTTTTATTAATTCTATATTAATATTCGTGCTTTCCATTGATTGCCACAGCTTCTTCAGTGGAACGCTGTCGTAGGCTTTCCGTAGGTCGACGAACAACATATGAATCTCTTGATTCCTTGCCATCTTTTTTTCTATTATCTGGGTTAAGGAGAAAATGTGGTCAATAGTGGATCGACCCGTACGAAATCCTGCTTGTTCTTCTGCTTCATAATACAAGTATTCTCTCTCGATTCGGTTCTTTAACACCTTTCCATATATTCGAATCATAGATCCGGTTACAGCTATTCCTCGGTAATTTTCACAATTATTTTTATCACCCTTTTTATGTATAGTGCTAAGGTGTGATATCTTCCATTCCGTAGGGATTTCGCTTGTGTTTATGCATTCTTGAAAAAGTTGTCGAAGACATTCGTACAATTTGTTCGTTCCATACTTAAACAATTCTCCGGGTATATCTCCTGATCCGGGTGCTTTGTTCCTCTTCAGCTGTTTACATACATTTTTAATTATTTTTTTTAAAAATTAAAAACAAAGACGACATAAGCTTCGAAAAAGTCGCATCGCTAAAATGGAATTGGGTAGAACACGACACCAGATTATCAGACAACCGATGGAAAAAACGTATTCTCGAGTGCAAACCAAGACAAAAAGCACAACAGAGCAGAGGACGCCCACCAACCAGATGAAGTGACGACCTGAAGCGTCTTAGCAGTACCTACCTGGATGGAACCCGCAAAAGACAGAGACAGATGGAAAGAACTGAGGGAGACTTATGTCCAGCAGTGAACGCATACAGGTTAATAATGATGCAAGAACGAGAATATAACGCATCATTTTGTATAATCCTGAAATATCTTTCACTTATAACTATAAAAATTAACAATGGGTACAATGCTGGGAATGGGTCAAAAGAACCGAGTTCCAAATCAAGTGATTAGACTGTTAAGACTATTTTGCCTCTAAAATGGAATTAAACCGGTTATGTTGGTAGAACAATTACATACAGAGAATGGCTGGAGACTGAATAAAAAGGACACGAGTATGATACAAAACATACTTGAAACAATAGAAATAAACAAAAGTATGAGAGTACTCAGCAAACAATTATCATATCGAAAGCAGAAAATATAGGAAGTGCAAGCTGCAACTGAAATAAGAAAAATCTACAAGTTATACAAATCAGTCGTTCCCAGTCGGAACGCCGACATCCAGATTTATATAAAATGACTTTTACTTACATCTTCTGGATCTAAACCACCCGGAATCAATGTTCCATCCTTAGAACAGAAGCAATATGGTAAAACGCACTTTTCTGGATCACATTTTGTTGCTAAATCTGTAGGTTCTTCTGTAACTGGTGCAGGTGCTAGAATTAAACGGTGATGATATTAACAACAAAACTAATAATAAAAATGCTACATATATATATATATATATATATATATATATATATATATATATATATATATATATATATTTATATATATATATATAGTGGTGAATCGTCAAACGGGCCTAAGAAATGGGAAATTCTAAATTGTTGAATTCCTGCTTCCCTAGTTATTTTACACCAAAACTCATAGGAAACTACTTGCAGAGGACTGAAATCTGTATTAATAACAAATTCTACGAATTAAACCTACTCCAAAGTTTTGCAAAAATGTAATACATTTTTCAGGCCACCCCTAATAAAAGTCAGGCTAAACGTAGTGCAAGAATGTGTCTGACGTGTTGCGTTTGGTCATATTGATGTTTATGATATTTAACAATATTTGAATTGCCAAAATTTTTATTTTGTGTTATTGTTTAAAATAAAATTGGTTAGAGAACAATTAAGAAAGTAACAATAATAAAAATGATTTATTCAGGCAATAGTGCGTGAAGTGTCAGTTCTTTATTTAGCGTAGGATAGACCAATTCAAAGGATTTTACAAAATTTTGAAAATACTGGGACCGTAGACAGACAGACAGTTTTTAAAAACATTTTGTTTAGTGATGAATGTACATTTACATTAAATAATGAACCAACTGTTCAAAATTATAGGATTTGGTCGACAAGAGTGCTCGAGGATATTATTGAAAGCCATACCCAATATCGTCGAAAAATAAATGTCTGGTTAGGAATATTTAGATACAATATTATTGGACCATTTTTCTACGAGAAAAGTTTAAATTTAAAAAAAAGTTTTTATACTTGATACAAGAAGAGATTTTACCGAGACTTGCAGAAATAGCCCCAGAAGAAGAAATTTGGTTTCAAATGGATAGATGCTTTGCCCACAATAACTAGAAGATTAAGAAATTCCTTAAAATCAGCTTTAACACTTGTTTGATTGGACCTAACTGTAACGTTAAGTGGCCTCCGACATGGGAGATATAGCTCCAAACGATTATTTTATTTGAGAGCATCTAAAATCAAAATTCTATTCTGACCACAAATTTACAGATATTGAAGCATAAAAATGCGAATCATTGAAGAGTTTGCAAAAATAACGCCACGCGTTCTGGCTAATGTTAAACGAAAATTTTACAATCGATTGGGATCACAAACCATACATACTCTATGGTCTATGGGAGTATGTATGGTCTGTGATTGGGATACTGTTTAGTACAAAGTGGCGGATTATTTGAACATTTGTTATAATTTTATGTTTAGAAATTATCATAAATTATTTTTATGAATAAACATCATAGTAAAACTATATTGAAATTCTTTGAATTGTTGTATAACCTGGAATTGGAGTGAATTGTATTCGACTATCTTAGAATAAATAAAGATCTAGCAGTGCTCACACTATTGCTGAATATAATATTATTGCGATTTTTTGTCAACTTAGTACATTTGATTAAGTTTATTGATTTAAAAGTTGTTCAAAATTAAATTTCCTATCGAAATGTCACCTTTTAAAGTAAAAAATAATTATTTTTTTAACAAAAAAATATATTCAAAAAACGAAGCAAAAAAACGGACACTACGTTTGGCCTGACTTTTAGGGGTGGCCTAAAAAATGTATTATATTTTTGCAAAATTTTGGAGTACGTTTAATTCATAGAACAATTTAAAATTTGTTTTTGATACAGATTTCAGTCCTCCAGTACAAATAGTTTAATATGACTTTTGATGTAAAATAATTATAGTTGTGGTAATCTGAAAACTGCAAATAACATACATAATTAGTGCGAAAAGAACAGTATGATGTTGTTCTACTAACAGAGAGAGACCGAATATAGTATAAAATTAGTACTGACATACCAGCTTGTTTTTACAAACACTCAAAATACAAAAATTAATAAATTAAACAAAATTTGTTTGATTTATTAATGTTTGTATTTTGAGATTGATTTCCGAAATGGAGATTGAAACGTCAATAAACTTATTTTAAACTTCAATTGTGGCTTATTCTCATTAAAATAGCAATTACTTTAAAATGCTACAAGGAAATAGCTTCAGATCAAAATGAGCGACAAAAGCATAATCACAAACGGAGAAAAGCTTAGCCACCTAGAGTTTGCAGATGATATTGTGCTAATGGCTGATAAGATACATAAGGTTAAAGAACTTTTAAATCAGCTCTAATTTTCGTCGCTAGAAGGAGGATTAAAAATAAATATATCTAAAACCCAGTTGATTATAAATCTTGTAGTCAGCGAAGACATATGCGTAGGAAGATCCATTCCGCTTCTTCTTTTAGTGCCGACTCCACTAATGAAGTATGGCTATAACCATTGCAAATTCGTCTCATATCTTTTGATTTTCTTAAAAGCGTCTATATGTTTAACCTGGTCCAGTCACGAATGTTTTTCAGCCAGGATATTTGTCGTCTACCAGGACCCATTTTTCCTTTAATTTCACCATTCATAATTAGCTGCAACAACTCGTACTTCTCATTTCTAAGTATGTACCCCAAATATGCTGTCTTCCTCCTTTTAATGGCGGTCAAAAGTTCACTTTCCCTTCTCATTCAATATAATTAGTCCATACTCGTTTTATTTTGATTGGGTTATTATTAGGTTTATTGTTTTTGTCAATTAATCGGTTAAGTGTGTTTGTTCGTGATTTTCTAGATAATTCTCTGACTTTTGTACGTAAATTACTTTGTAAATTATAATGATAATATTGTTTCTGCAATTCCTCTATTTCAATGAAGGTTTCGATCATTTAATTTTGATTAGCCTCTTTTATTTTATTCCTTATCAATTTATGTTTTTCTCTGTATTTATCTGTCCTATATATTCTTTGTTTTATGATTTCCAGTATTTCTTGAGTCATCCAAGGCTTTCGGCTTTCTTATTTCTTTTGTAGAATTTTGTTCTGTGTCTTTATAACAGAATCTATGACTTTGCTCCACATAATGTTCACATTCTCAGTATTCTTTATTCTAATGTTTCTGATTCTAATGTAATTTCTAATGTTAATCTTTTCATTTCTTGATTTATACAAGTATCTTTTTTACCTTCATTTTCATTTTTGAGACAAGGAGGTTATGGTTTGATGGGACATCTGCTCCAGGGTCAATCTTAACGCTTAAGAGAAAAGCCTTTTTCCAGACCTCCAGCTACGACGAACGGAACTGGACAGGTCACGTGGTCCTAATGACAGATAAAAGATAAACAAAGCGGATACTGGAATAGAGACTAAGAGATGATGCCTGCCAAGGCAGAGGTTGTTGCCATAGGAATTGGATGCAGGAGACGGAAGATCAAACCAGATGAACCATTATGAGGGAGATCTTTGTCCAGCAGTGGACAAGTGAAGTTAAAGCCTTTGCAGCTTCAACTTCACGCTGGGAAGTTCTCCGAAAATATGTGTCACTGAAATTGAAACCTGAAAGCAAGAGAAGATGGTCTGCAAGATTAGATACGGTCGAAGCTGTGAATAAACATTACGGTAAAGTTGTGCAGTCTCTAGAGGATCCTAAAACTATGAGTGGAATTTTTTGCATGCTTTTTGAAAAAGATCAGTCATGTTAATGAATTTATACAAAAGAAAGATCTGACAGTAAATTTGGCTACCCGGAACCTTCAAGGTCCCAAACGTTCCTGAAGTCTTGCAGAGAGTTTGCTCCATCTGAGGCCATTACTGGGGGGTACATTTTTAACTAACATGAAAGATCTTAGTTCTCAGAAAAATATAAAGAAAAAAATGCCCGATAGCGATAGAGCTCTGACCAGTGCTGAGAAGTGTAAACTAGCCATATTAGAGGTTATTGACCGGATTATTACGGAAGTTAGTGACAGGTTTAAGGCTTTAGACAACATAAACTGCAAGTTTGAATTTTTCAATTGAATTCAAATTGAATAAATACAAATAAAAGAGGGAGTTAATATAGAGAAACAGAAGAACAAAAATAATAAAATGGATAAAAAATATATTGTAAAACTGCAGATTTTACCATTTCCTGCAAGATGTGGCAATGACAATAATTAAATCATTCATGTTTATTTTAAAGACTGCACTTGATAAAACTTATGATAAAAATATCTAGGGGAATCTAATATAGAAAACCCATATCTACGAAAGTTAATGATTAGGTATAATAAAGATTACTCCTAAACAAAATAATTTTTTAATATACTAAAACTATTTGTTTTAATTAAGTACATATATGTAAATATCATCATAACTTACTTGATGCTAGCGGTCCACACCTTGCTTCATTCTTAAAAGTACAAAATTTAGCAATGTCATCAAAATATAGACCTGAAGGACATCTGTTTACATATGGATATCCATCGACGCACTAAAAAAAATTAACAATCATTACAAAATAGCTTTACCGGTATTACTAATATAATTAGTAGGTATAATTATAATTATAATTATATATATATATATATATATATATATATATATATATATATATATATATATATATATATATATAAATAAAGTTTTATTTTGAGGTTGCAGTCATTAATAGGGCAGGAAAGTGAAACTCTTTGTTCTTTATCAAGCTTTATAATTTCAAAAAATTTAAATATTCATATTTGGCGCCACTTTGTACGTAACCATAATAACAATCAAGAGCTAGTTATCAACAACAAAAATATAATAAACAGAAACGAGTGTCTTTCTGACATAAATCAAACATCAACATAATCAATGTCATAATGAATTTGTACAAAATTAAATAAAATTAAAATATTGTACTTACATAACTATATAATTTTAATAAGTTGAGTTTTAATGTTTTGTAAATTTGAAAATTTAATGGATTAACCTCATGTTGTAAGTTTTTATACTAGTTTTATACAATGCTATTTAATTCTAATTTCATTGTATTTACTGATACCATATTTTAGCATATCCTGAAGAAGCAAATCAATTTTGCGAAAGCTTGATAAAGAACAAAGAGTTTCACTTTCCTGCCTTATTAATGACTGCAACCTCAAAATAAAAAAAACTTTATTTTACATAACGTGACAGTCAATAATACCTAACTACTTTATATATTAATATATTGATATATATATATATATATATATATATATATATATATATATATATATATATATCAATCATAACATCATAACAATATATATATATATATATATATATATATATATATATATATATTATATTATAATGATATATTATTATAATTATATATAGTGTACAAATTATAAAATTTTATTTAGTTATCTTTTTTCTTTATAGTTTTATTTCAATATTCACTGTACAACTGTTAAAGAGCAGAACTGAAACAATGTTATACACAGAAAGTTAAGTATTTACTATATTGCATAATAAAAATAAAATTATGTGTGGTTTAAACAATACACTGTGCAAACTTGTAACATGATCCTCGGGCGGTTTATGTTATTCCACATTATCAAAATATACTTTTTCTTTCTATATTGTGAGGATTGCTTGTTAAGAAACAACAGGAAATTCTTCTTTAGCCATTTTGTGTGCCCTCCTGAACATAGGCCTTTCTTCATGCTGCCCTGTCCTGTACTATTTGAAACCATCTATTTCCTGCATACTTTTTGGTATTCTCAGCCACCCCTTCTGGGGTCTTCCAACGCTACGTTTTGTCTGTCTTGTTGCCAATGTGCCAGTTTAGTAATCCATCTGGTTTGATCTTGCCGAGCTAAATGGCCTTCTTCTTTATGTGCCATCTCCGCGACGAAGGTTGGCAATCATCACTGCTATTCTAACTTTTGACACTACAGCCCGAAAGAGTTCAGTTGAGCTGCATCCAAACCATTCTCTGAGGTTTCTCAGCCAGGACATTCTTCTTCTACCTATGGTGCCCTTTCCTTGAATCTTTCTCTGCATTATTAGTTTTAGGAATTCATATCTGTTACCACGTGTTATATGACCCAGATATTGTAGTTTTCTTATTTTGATGGGATCCAGTATCTCCCTGCTGTTCTCCATTCTTCTTAGTACTTCTTCAATGGTTATTCTGTTTATCTAGGAGATTCTAAGCATTCTTCGATAAGTCCACATTTAAAATGCTTCCAATTTATTGAGACATTGTTTATTTAATGTCCATGACTCCACGCCATACAAAAGAACAGAAAATACATAACACTTTAGTATTCGTTTTCTAAGATTTAAACTGAGGTCTCTACAACATAATAGTTGTTTCATATTATTGAATGCACTTCTAGCCTTTTCTATTCTAACTCTAATTTCTTTGGTATAATGGTTTGTTTCATTAATGTTTGCCCCTAAATAGTTATAATTCTGAACTCGTTCTATCGTCTTATTACGTGTAGATAATGCGTAGATTGATTTATCTAATATTTTTCTTTGATATAACCTTTAATTTTTTTTTCTTTATGTTTAGTGACAGACCAAATTCTCAAACCAAATTCTGCAAAAACCTTATCTAAAATTCTTTGTAGATCTGTAATATTTTTGCTATTAGTATTGTATCATCATCATATCTAATTTCACGTATGGGTAGGTCATTTATTTTTATGCCTGCCACTTCATGTTCTAATGCTTTTTCGAATATTTCCTCTGAGTATGCATTAAATGGCGATGGCGACAAGACACAGCCCATTTATTTTTATGACAGCTTCTTGTTCATAATACTGATTATTTATTATTCTTATATCCCGTGTATCAATGTTCTTTGTTCTCAGTAGTTTTATTAACGGATTATGTTTCATTGTATCGAACGCCTTGTTATAATCTAGGAAGCAGAAATAGATGTCCTGGTTTACATCTAAACATCTCTGTATTAGCACATTTACTGCACATAATGCTTCTCTGGTTCCTTGAGCATTTCTAAATCCGAACTGAGTTTGTCCAATGTCTTGTTCTAACTTTTTATATATTCTACAGTGAATAATCTTTAGGAATACTTTTAGTATGTGGCACATTAGACTGTTGGTACTGTGATCGCAACATTGTTTGGCGTTTTTCTTTTTCAGTATAGTCACGAATGTTGATAGAAGCCATTCTTTAGGTAATATACCTAAATGTACTTCTTCTTCTTCTTCTTCGTCTAGCCATTCACGTCTACATCTGAACATAAGCCTCTTCAAGTCTTCCTTTCCATTGTTTTTTATTGTACGCTACTTGTAGCCAATTTTTCCCGGCAGTCCTTTTCAGATCATCTGTCCATCTCATAGGAGGTCTGCCTCTGGGTCTTTTGTGTTGGTATGGTCTCCAGGTTAAAATTGATGTGTTTGTTTTCTTGTCCTTAAGTGATATACCTAGCATTGCTCTTTCCATCGCGTGTTGGGTGACTCTAAGTATATTCCTAGTCTTTTTTGTGATTGTCCATGTTTGTGCCGCATAAGTTAATATCGGAATATTGCATGCATCAAAAACTTTAGATCTAAGATGTAATTGAATTTGTTGATTTCTGAGTATATAGTTCAGTTTACCGAATGCTGCCCAAGCTAACTTTCTTCTTCTTTTTATTTCTTCAGTTTGAATTTCCCTATTTAGTATTATTTTTTGTCCTAAGTATATATATTCTTCAACTTTTTCTATAACTTTATCGTCTATTATTGTCACGGTATCTTCGGAGTGCATGACTTTTGTTTTGTTTAAATTCATTTTCAGTCCTATTTTAGAAGATTCGGTATGTAGTTCTAAAATTGTAGGTCAGTAGCTATCTAAATGTACTACCCATTGCCATTTCAGTTCTGCAATACGTTCTAATACATCTGCATTTTTGGTTATTTGACGGATTTCTTCATTTGTTTTTTTACCTCTAAGACTAATAACAAGCATCCGTAACTCTGGTTCTTCTTTTTATTTCACGGGTTGGAACTTTATCTCTGATGGCAATATTCAACATTGATCTTTCAATGGCGTGTTGTGTAACTCTTATTTTATTTATTTGTTTTTTTCTTCATAGTTGATATTTGCGCACCATATGTGAAAATGGGCAGAAGACATTGGTTCAAAACTTTTTTTTTCAAACAGACTGGAATATTGGACTTAAAAATGTTGTATAGTTTCAGTTTTGTATTTCTGGATAAATTTTTGTCCATCACTAGCTCATGTTATCTCCAGTAAATTATGTTGTCTGCTAGTATTAGCTACCTTAGCTCTTCACTTATTTTATTTTTGCCATTTACGATTATTCCCAAGTATTTACATTGTTGACCTCTTTCAAAAGTGTAGTTTTTTATGCTAATTTCTCTCGTCTTGTTATCTGCTCTTCTAGTGCATATTAGATATTTTGTTTTTACTTCGTTAATTTCTAGACCTCTTTTCAATGCTTTATTTGCCAAGATTGTTAATGCTTTTGTTAATCTTTCCTTGTTTCTTCCCATAAGAACTACGCCGTCTACATAACTATTTGTGTTAAGGAGTAAGCTATAGTTCCATTAATTCCGCTGACATTGACTGGTCCTTCTACTGCTTGGGTTGAATAGTGTGGTTGACAGGGAATCACCGTCTGGCACTCCTGATTTTTGTTAATCTAATTAGTTTTGCCAGTATATCTTCATTTTTGTTAAATAATTTATCTCTTCCAATATGGTTAAAGGGTTGTCTGAAGTCTACAAAGAGGGTGTGGAGTTATATGTTGTGTTCGTGGCATTTCTTGATTGTTTGTATAATTATGTGGATCACATATGTAGTGGATCTGCGTTCCATGAATCCTTGCTGGTAGTCCCAATTTTTTTTCTGTGAATTGACTGAGTTTTTGTCTAATGAGGGTTGCTAGAATTTTGTATATTGTACAGTCTACAGTTGTTATAGTCCTTGGTTGGTACAGTTTGATACTTCTCCTTTCTTAAATATTGGTGTAATTCTGTCTTATAATAGTTATAGTGCGAGTAAAACTACGACAGAAAATCACAGGTAGCAAAATAGCGTTATAAACGAAATAAAAGTAAAATATAGAAGAACTATTTAGGAACCCAACAAGAAGAAAAACAGGAACCGAGAAAGAATTCAGAGGATAAATTCAGCAGAAATCGATAACAAAAACTGTTGTAGAAACTGTCGATTAAGTCAAGATAGAAAGAAACGCAGATGCTGAGAAATGTAGAATATCAGTAGAAAAAGACGCCAACTCTACGAATCAGTTACAATGAAATACTGTGAAAGAGAAAAAATACAAACCAGTAGCAAATGCACAAGAAAAAAAAGATAAGAAGTATAGGAAATCATTTAACATAATTCCTGGCAAGAAAGCAGAAATTTATACAAAAAAATAGATGTATTACTGTTTTATATTCGTACAACTTATTTTATAATTTCTCTTAGGGGTCGTTCAAGTATTAAGTAACGCAATTGGGGGGAAGGAGGTTTTTTAAACGTTACGGTGCGTTACATGAGTGGGAGGGGGGTTCGAACAACGCGTTACGTATTATTGTTTGTTTGCTTAAATTAAAAAAATTATGGATTAAAATCTCTCAAGTCGACAGTCCTTTACATTTATGTTTTACGGAAAATCTTTTGGTTGAATTATACAATATTGTTATTTTGTTCGTTTTGTTTGTTTTACGGGGAATCCTTTGACTGTATCGTACGTTCGTTTTATTTTGTTTTTGTTGTCCTTAAGACACAGAAACACGTTGCTGTAGTCAATGTTATTAAATTGAATTCACCAGAAGTTGAAAAAAAAAAAAAACGTGAAAATTGACAACTACGATGCTTCGGCGCAATGTTGAAAGCCTAAAGATAGCTTGCAGGATCCAGCAGAACTTAATCTGGCATTGTATAGCATTCACATCCGTAAATTGCAATATTTCTTGCAAGTGATTAAATCCGCGGACGAATGCTGCTGTTGCCGCTCGAATAGTGTTTTGAAATCTGTCTTTCCGGATTTCTTGCAGTCAGCCTGTCCAATCCTTTAAATCATAAGTTAGCTCGTAGTGCCTAGTCAGTTAGATAAAAAATCATGCAAGTTTTCACCACGTCTTGTGAGGTTGTTCGTTGGTCTGTCGTCCCCACTGAAAGCATTTAAGCAGGGGCCCTACGATTTTTTTGTCTATCACTATAATGGGACTTCAAGAACAGAATATGTGCAACCATTAGGATCTATTTCTCATACCTTAATACTGCATTCCACAGCAACTTTCTGCCAAAAGGGCAAATGAGCTTCTCTGGATTGTGGGCTACAATAAAACATCGTCTGAGGATGCCGATTGGCTCAACAAAGACCAAGTTAATGCAGGTGATTTAATAATTCCTGAACCCTCTTCGCCTGCTCTCGGAATGCCAGTAATAAAAGAATCTGAGTGGCTAACAAACCTATGAAAAGTACTAACTTCAATTGAGTTGTTTTTTAAATGCCTACCTTTTTCTTCCATTATTATCAACAAAAATTTAGTAATTCCATCAGTAGAGTTACAACATACCCTGGAGCAGATATTGAATCTAATGACCACCTTTTAGTCGCCGATGCGAGAGTTAGACTAACCCGAATAGACAAAAAAGATTAGCAAAAGAATTTTACTATTTTAGATGTCAACAAAAGTAAAATAGATAATGATCTAACCAATTACATGAAATAAATGAGAACAAGCGAAAATGTTGAGAAAACATAATAGAAGAACATAGTGTGACTAATAGATTCGATGGATGATGAAAGAAATACTAGAGCTTTTGGAAATAAAACACGAAAAACGAGCGGCTTAAGAAAAGTGGCTTCAGAAATGGAAGAATTACAAAAGAAGCATGACATGTTCAATTTGCAGCACAAAAAAGTTCGTGAAGTTTTTAGCCTGTCTCCAGGGCACTCAAGAACTGTTGCATTGCGTAAACACGACAGAAAGAGAGATGGATCTAGAAATGAATGTTTCTAGGACAAAATTTTTGATTTCAGTTGCCAACCTCACAATAGTGCTTCCCTACAGATAGATCAACAAATTATTGAGAGAGTTATTAACTTTAAATATTTGAGATGCTACATTGCAGACCAACTAGATCCAAGTAAAGAGATAAATGGCAGAATTGAAGAAGCTTGCACAACGTTTCGAAAAATAAAATCATTTTGTGTGACACAGCTGCAATCTAAAATTACTTCAGAGAATGATCAAATAAATGCTATATTTTATCAGTGTTGTTACATAGCACCGAGACCTGGACTCTGAAGGTTAATACGATTAACCGTATCGAGCGGCAAATGCCGCTTGTATGTCATTAAAAACTATTCTACTAAGAAAGATTTCATAACTACGACATATTCTTCGAGAAGACCGGTACAGAATATTTCAGCTTATCATGAAAGGTAAAAGCAAGGGCCGCAGAGGAATTGGAAATAAGATGTCACGGCTCAAGAACATTCGCGATTGGATAGGAATATATAATATAGGATATATGTGCAGTGCTGCACAACTATTTTTATTAGCTGAAGACCGTGGAGAATTCGCCAATGTAGTTACCAAGGTTAGGGGGACCTAATAGGGCACCGAAAAAAGATACCTACCGCGTGATTTTATTTTTGTTAAGAATACGATTTTAATTTATTATATATATATATATATATATATATATATATATATATATATATATATATATATATATATATTTATATAAAACAAATATATTCGTTTTGAGTTTAGTATTAAAAAAAGTTAATATAGAAGAATGCATCAGAAAAATCATAAGGGATAAAGCCAAAAATCTATGTAAGGATGGAGTAAGGAAAACGTAAAAAATTGTAAGATTATCAGTAAAAGTTTATTTAAACGGAGAGGGATCAAAAATCTGTAAAATTTGCGTTACGTAATACTTGAACGCCCCCTTAGTGTGGGTCTTTTATCAGTTTTCTTTTCTGAAACTGTTGTGTTGTCACTGTTGGTGAAAACTTGTAATTAAATCAAGGACGCTTACCGACGACTTTTCCTTCGATAACCAGTTTTCGTAATACATTTCTCTTATTACATTCAAGTATCTGTATTATAAAAATTTTAGTCAAATTACTTAGTTTGCTTAGTCTAAGGCGATGTTAAATTCATTATATTCATCCTACTGTACAATGAAACGAAAACGTTAATCATTTATTAATTTATTTTGGGTTGTTACTGTAACTGGTTATATATGTATAGTAAAATAGGTTTTAAGAATATTCATCTGAAGAATTCTAAGAACTTTTCGAGTAAACAACATTCATTCTAAAAATGACAAAACGTAGGCAACCGGTATGTTAATTAGGACATTTTGCAGATTTCAAAGAACCGCACAACCTGAGCAGCCTACCTTGAAATCATTAAAATCGATAAAAGAAAATACAATAATTACCTGTATAGATAGAGCTGATCGATTTAGTTTCTTTTAACGATTCGTTGTTTGGTATTAAGTCCAAGTTTGGAATTTTTGTATTTAACCACATTTCTTAATCATATTATCGATATCGTGTCAAACTAATTATAACGAGTTTGTCTTGATACCTTAAGCTGGGCTGTGAATATGTTTTTAAATAGTGTGATTTGTTTGTACATATCATAAACCTTCAATATATTCAAGTATAAAAAAAATATATGGCTAGGAATGCTAGTACATAACACTAGTTGACCCTCTTCGCTGCTCGAACTTCGTACCGCCTTAGAATCAATAAATGCTGTGTTAAATTGTTAGCTGAGTTATATTAATTTTTTAATATAAAGATAAAATTATTTAAGTTTATTAAAATTTCAAAAAGGAGCTATTAGGTGGCAGCAAAGAAACCATTTTTTTGATCCGTGTCGATTATCTTCATTCAACGACCTGGTGAAATAGGTACAATTTTTTTCGTTTTATTGTCAGGTACGAGAATACATAAAGCAAAATGTTTGTCTACATGCCAATATACTTCGTATAATTGAACATGGGAGAAACCACTATTTCCTATATTCTGTTGACAAAAACTTAAGGATTGGCCTTTTAATTTGTTTATCATCATGGCGAATGCGAGACGAATCGGTTCATTTAAATTCGAATGTCATATTGTTTGGTATCATCGGAACTCTCGAAATGATAACATAATTATCCTCAAATCATGTGAGTATCGTAGCATTGAGTGTTCACACCACCAAACATATCCCGTTATATAGTTTTTGTTAGTTTAGATTTATAAGCATGACGACGAGGGAACCAACCTTTGGTTGTAAATTGTGCGATGGTAAGCCAGGCAAATCTCATTTATTTAAGTTTAACAATTCAGTGGGACAGTTGGTTGCTACGTCTTCGTTTTGTGGATAATAAGAAATTGTGGTTTTTGTGATATTAAAAATAATGTTCGCGAACAGTTTATGAATGAGCCGGTCCTTTCGTTGGGAGAAAATTGCAAACATTCGGCGGAAAAGAAATTAATCTATTCGATTTTTTGTTACGGAAGATATCCGTTAGCGATAGCTGGATATTGCTTGAAGAACTCTTCGAGGGACGATCCTTTAGTCCACTTAATTTTCTTTACATAGCGTCACAGAGTCGATAATTTGAGGCACGTGTTTCTTTCATTCACAATAGTCGATCTTAGAATTACTATGTATTAATGCGCAGATCTTTGACAGTTCGAAAAAGGGCTTTCAATTGGCGTTTCTGCATCATTGTGCATTTATTCTAGGTGATGATTTTACTTGCTACTTTTCAATGTTGTATGTCGATTCTTTAGCCGTTTGAATGTTTAACGGCAATTAAAACGCTGAGTCATTAGGCATCATTTCAGCAACATGGCATCTATTTTAGAAGAATCAACAATTGCTATAACAATTTCGAATTTGGTACGAACTGTGCCCAAAATCAGTGACATAACGATTGTCTTCCAGTTCTACTGGGCACATCGAAGAAAAGTAATACACCATTTCTATCATTAATTACCTTTAATAACTTATCGTATCTTTGACTTCATATATTTGAATATTTGAATTCGTATATTTGACTTTTCCTTCTAAAAGTGCCTATCTTCTAATGATGTTGGCTTTTGATGATAATGCGTTCTAGGTATAATAAACAATTCCAGCTGGGATCTCAGAGTAGAGTAACGTTCATTTAAATGGATCGCTTCGGCAATGACGGAGTTAAATCAACTAGTTAACTGCCTCCAGATGTGTGGCCAAATTTACAACAGTGGAATGTTTGATTGGCTATATTTTATGATAAGATGCAAGTCTAGTAGAGCTCACATATCGAGTAACTAATAGTACGTAATTTCATCGTTGGTAAAGGGATTTTGAACGTCAAAAACCACTACATCGCTCCCTTTTGTTACATATTTGCAGATGTAATTGATTGATTTTACTTTAATTGCAAAATTTCACATTGCAATGAGTCTGTTTTAGATAAAAGTGGTAAAGTGACGGAACCAGCCATATGACCACGCCATCGTTTTCTTTCACTTTCATTGTAATAGTTGTACTATTATCATCCAGTGATCGGCGCTTAGAATAACCGTGGTTATCAGTGATAAAAACTATTAATAAAACATTTAACATTAATCCGTCATTTAAAAAAAAACAGTAATTGAAAAAGTTGTAAAAAAACTTAAAAAGATTACACTTTAAACAAAAACAATAATATGCTGTTAACTGGAAAAATATTTCAAACTGTATTATGGTTAAACTAAAACAAATAAATATCGTGGGATAATTAACTATTTGATTTTAACTATCTTGTGTTTAAATGATTAAAGACATGCATGTAAGAGTTTATTATTTAGGTGCTTAAATTATAATATCAACAATTTATTACCTAATTTATATTATATATATATATATATATATATATATATATATATATATATATATATATATATGTATATATATATATATATATTTATATAAACAAAAAATTAGATTTTAAATAATTATCTTAACTTTGTTGTATATCTTATATTATAATTAATTTTTTACGCCTATTCCGGGAGCACAAAAATTAAAAAAACTTCAAAAATCATAAAAATGGGTCCAGCCATACTTGAGTTATAAATGGTGTAACTGACAAGGTTAACTACTTTGTTTTATAGACATATACAACAACGTTATATATACTGATAGTAGCAAATTATATAAACTGACACATAAGAAAAAGACAAAATCAAAAAAATTGTTTAAAGGCGAATTGTGCCAGCGAACTGTGAATTGTGATTAAGAAAAAATGTCATATTTTGGACATTGTCCAAAAATCTTAATGTTGCAGTTAGCTTTCATGTCCCGTTATAGCCTGCCGCATTCGCGTGTCCTGTTTTTGTATCAAAGGAGTTACTAAAGATAATAGTTCAAAATACGTATCTTGATCCATTCTCAAGTAATTATGCCAATCTGACGGATCAAGTCGCAATTCTTCCAGTAAACTGACATGAGGAAACCTTAGCTCGTTTTTGTAACTAAGCCTTTGTCCATTGCGACCTTAATTTTTTTTAATACGACACCCTTCTTTAACACAGACACACGCTACTGACATTAATAAAGGATCGGTTTTTGACGTTGTGTTCACTTTAACCGCACTTCTTAACTGAAAGCAAAAGTACTGGTGTATGTCAGCCTGGGGTGTTCGGGTTTACCTTACTGAAAACATGCAGAGACTTAATTGCGCATTCTTCCTTCTTGGTGGGTGGGGACCTTTAAACTTCTATTTTCAAAAAAGGTTTTATTTGACAAATCACAATTTTATAAATTATGGAACTTTTGTTTTACAATGAAATTACAAATTAAAAAGAACGTTGAAAAATGTATGTTGGACCTATTTATTGGTTCGGTTATGCTGCGTCTGCTTCTGGGTCATCGGTCGGCTTGAGTCCCTGAGCATTGCATTTCTATATACTATGTATGTTAAAAATCACAAACTATTCGAACTAAGTATTCGTTTCTCTTAAACGAACCGTTCAATAAGTACGATACTCGATCCACCTCTATATTCTGTAATAACAATTACTAGAACAGGAAATATGACATGCATATTGCGATGGTAAAAACAAACAATATTTATGTACGCGGAAATCTCCCTTTTCTATAATATTTGTTATAGTTGGTTTCTTTGTAAATTTTTTACTTAAACTTTCTCTAAAAGTAATTTATATTAAATATATGACAATGTAATTAAACGGTTAAATTATTTATTATAATTAAAGTAAGAGTAGGAAGACAAAACCTTAAACCATAAAAAGTTTTCAGAGAATATAAATAAGTTAAAATTGATCAAATGCGTCGGATCCAAAGAATAAAAATAAGTATACATGGTAAATATTGAAGGAAATATAGAAACATATAGATAATTTTTAAAACAGTACTTAAATAACTTGATTAAAACAAATCCAACCGTGCGCACATTTCTGAACATCTACCAAAGACAACAGGTCTATTGAAGAATTTTGGAGAAAATTTCAACGACATAATGTCATTAGGAAAGATCGAAGACTCGCAATGCACTATTATAGAAGTAGATTTGGCGTCTTTTAATTGTGATTTAATTTTTATGTTTTATGAAACCTGTCCCAAAATTCTATCCCAAAATTTAGTAGTTATATCAATAATCCAGTCGAGATGTACAAAACAATTTGCAAAGAACAAATTGTAAGAAATCGCAATCGCAACAATTTAAGTCCGTAAGATTTTGTTTAAAAGTTTAAAATGTTCGAGATATTGAACAAACACAATTCCTTCATAACCATTATCTGCAAGGTCTTACGCTCGCGCCTTTACTGCATACGTAAGACCTCAAATATTGACTCAAAAAATGAAGGAAATATTGAGCAAAAACAGTTCTCCTTTAAATTCAAGATGACGGCTATCGCAACGGTGGGATTTACTCGAGATTTTAAGTTTACACTATTATTGACCCCCCTAAAGATTAAAATAATAAAATTTGGGGTAGCTTGGATTGGAGCTCTAACCCGACTGGACTACATGTAAAATTGCAAGATTTAAGTTTACTGAAGCATTTTTCCTTTTAAAATGGTAATCGGTATCGATTGTATCTCTTTGTAATTACATTATAACATTTCCTGGTTACATAAAAGCTAGAGCGATGTGAAGTAACAATAAAACATATGTTAAGATAACTTATCAAATACATAACAAGAGGCATAAAAACAAAACTGTTACCTGGTAAAACCTTTTGCACGTAGCTGGATCTGCATAGTTTCCATTTCCTGTACTATGCGGACATTGAAAGGCCTCTTTTTTGTCGTCTGCTCCATCAGCTTTCTTCTGACTTTTAACTGGAAAGAACTATCAATAAATCAATTTAAACTATAAAAATTGCTCAAGTTATTGTTATTAGATAAGATTGTTAAAATACAATATGCATTACCAGTACAAAATATTATTCATATCTCGATGAACTTTTTGTAAAATCTGTAAAATGAAGCTCTGTTTTTTAATATATTAACTTTGCTTTGTAGAATACCATTCACTTATACTACTCGTAAAACGTATAATGTTTACATTGTACATATAACATTCTCCTACTTTTTGCTTATTTTCCTTCGTCTTTGTAACCAGTTATGGTTGTTCATTTGCAGATTGTCACTACATATTTTGCGCAATTGATAAAAGACTAGTTTACTGTTCGGTGATTTGTTCTTTGCTATATTGATCAATCTGGTCCCCTTCATTCTACTTACCCGATTATTCCATTCTTGTTTTTTTGTTGTGTATATTGTATTCTTATGTTTTTATTTGTTTATTAGTGATATACAGACAGCGTTCTTTTCAATTCAAATCTCACCATTCTTCTATACCTATTTCATGATATTACAATCATCAGGAGGACTTTGTAAAATTCAAAAAAAAACAAACGAACCGTGTAAAATTTTATTTACCTAATAATTATTATCGAATAATGTATACGAGAATAAAAACAAAGACGGAAGGATTATTATAGATTCAACAGAGAAAATTAATAGATGGGTGAATACATAAGAGAATTAAGGACAACAGAAATAACATTGTTCAGGTAAATGGTGAAACGGGACCTAAACTCCTTAAATGTGCAGTAGAAGTGGCACTTAGAAATTCCAAAACTGGAAAGGCAAATGGACCTGATGAGGTTCCTACTGAATTGCTAAAGCTATTGAATGATGACTCAATAGGTGTAATATTGCACTTATTTAACACAATATACAAAACTGGTATTATACCTTAAGAGTGGCTGTTGTCTACATTCGTTACACTGCCAAAGAAATCCAATGCAGAAGAATGTTCAGAACATCGAACAATATCTTTAATGAGCCATCTACTAAAGATATTTCTAAGAGTCATTCAACCGAGTTTATCAAAAGTTGGATTCAGATATTAGTGATACACAGATGGGGTTCAGAAAGGGACTAGGTACTCGAGAAGCTCTCTTCGGTTTGAATGTTCTTACACAAAGATGCCTAGACGTTAATCAGGAAGTACATGTATGTTTTATCGATTTTGAAAAAGTGTTTGACAGAGTATGCCATGATAAGCTAAGAGACATTCTTGAAATAAAGGACATAGATAATAAAGATCTGCGAATAATTCTCAATCTATATTGGATTTAGAAAGCTAACATCAAAATAGAAAATAAGATATCACAAGCAATAGAAATACGTAGAGGAGTACGATAGGGATGCATTTTGTCACCGCTGCTATTTAATGTTTATAGTGAAAGCATCTGCCAGGAATCCCTTTTGCAAGCAAACGAAGGAATCGTAATCAATGGAGAGGTTGCAAATAATATTCGATACGCAGACGACACTGTACTAGTTGCAAGAACAGTAGAAGAATTACAACGATTACTTACAAATATAAATATTGCCTGCAGCAATTATGGCATATGTATCGATATCAAAAAAACCAAGAATATGGTCTTCAGTAAGAACATGACAAAACCAGCACGTATTAGTATAAACGGCATTCAAATTGAAAAAGTATCAAGTTCCAAATACTTGGGGACTTCAATAAACGAAACTGGAGACCAAAACAATGAAATAAAAAGACGTATCGAAATTGCCAGAGCCACCTTCATAAAGATCAGGAAATTCTTTTGCAACAGAGATATAAGCATCCCTCTACGATTAAGAATGCTAAGGGGCTACGTATTTAACACGCTATTATATGGTGTAGAGGCCTGGACTCTCAAACAGAACAACATAAACAATATTGAAAGTTTCGAGATGTGGTGCTACCGTCGAATGCTGAAGATAAGTTGGGTTGAAAGAGTCACAAACTTTGAAGTAATGCGAAGGATAGGAAACAACCCAGAAATTTTGTCAACGATCAAACCAATAAAACTCGAATATTTGGGTCACCTGATGAGAGGACATAAATACGCATTACTTCAAAATATAATGCAAGGAAAAATAGAAGAAAAACGGATTCCAACGGAATCCAGGTTGTAGAAGAATGTCATGGTTGCGTAATTTGAGAGATTGGTTTGGCTGTACCACTAGTGAACTCTTTATGTCAGCTGTAAACAAGGTCAGGATAGCCTTGATGATTTCAAATCTCCGATAGACGTGGGACAAGAAGAAGAAGAAGAATGTATACGAAGAAAGCTGAAGTCTCTTGACTTCATGTTTCTTAGTATAGAGTATAAGTTATATACGTTATAAGAGTATAATATACTTCCTCCTCTACCTTTCTCATATAATTCGTTTGACTATTTCTGTCTAATTATCTCTGTTCTGTGCGTGTTTTTTTGCTTCGGAGAATGAGTAATCAGTCATGTCCTTATATATATATATATATATATATATATATATATATATATATAAAATAAAGTTTATATATATATATATATATATATATATACATATCCTGAAGAAGCAAATAAATTTTGCAAAAGCTTGATAAAAGAACAAAGAGTTTCACTTTTCTGCCCTATTAATGACTGCATCCTCAAAATAAAACTTTATTTTACATAACGTGTCAGTCAATAATACCTAACTACTTATATATATATATATATATATATATATATATATATATATATATATATATATATATATATATATATATATATATATATATATATATATTGGATTTGAAATTTCCGCGGGAGCTATATGTGGTTTCAGTTGTTTTCCGGGTTTGACTCGGCGTTAAATAGTATTGGTTTTTAGAAAAACCATTGTTTTGGCGACGTTTCGGCAAGGTCACACTTGCCATTGTCAAGTCAGATTAGTTCTGCTTCTTCTTGATGTTCCAGGCGAACTGATTTCTCGGTCGCAGCACGCTGAGTTTAATTATCTTGTAGCGCTTCTTGTGATTGGTCCTGTGCACAGAGTGGGCCTGGTCTTCTTCGCTATTTTAATTTCTACGTTTTTCTGTAGAATTGGTTTTCACGTATTTGGGAGTCTTTGGGCATCATCTCTGGTGTTTAAATTTTTCGGATGTTTTTCGATCTCTATGGCTTCCCTGATTACACGTTTGGCCTTATTTTCGATGTTTTCTAGCATTTTTGTTCCATTTAAGTCTATTTTGTGTCCTGTATTTATGACATGTTGTGCTAGGAATGAAGTTTTTTCTTTTCTTTCGATGGCGTTTCGATGTTCTTCGCGTCTAACCTGTATCCTTCGATTTGTTTGCCCGATGTACGACTTATCGCAGTCTTCACACGGGATTCTGTATACGCCTTGATTTTCCAATTCAACTTTTGTTTTTGCTAATGGTAATATGGTTGCGATTTTTCTGTCGGTGTTAAAAATAGTTTCTATTTTGTTTTTTCTTAGAACTCTGCTGATTTTGTCTGTCGTACCCTTTATATAGGGCAGGATAGTTTTTACGACTGGTTTTTCTTCTTTTTCTGGATCTTTGCTGTTGTTTCGGGATTTCTGTGCTTTTTCAATCGTGGACATGGAGAAACCATTTTTTCTTAGAGCTGTTTTGACTTTGTGCATTTCTTCGTTCTTATGGTCCTCATCTGCCAGTTTCTCAGATCTTGTTATTAAGGTTTTTATTACCGAATTTAATTGTGCAGGATGATGGTGTGAGTCTGCGTGTAAGTATCTGTCAGTATGGGTTGGTTTTCGGTATACTGTATGTCCTATGCTTCCGTCTTCTTTCTTAATAACTAACACATCTAGCAATGGAAGTTGTTGGTTATTCTCCCGTTCCATGGTAAACTGTATTTTTGGATGAATATTGTTAATGTGTTGTAGGAATTCATTAAGTTTCTCTTCTACATGCGTCCAGATAATAAATGTGTCGTCAACATACCTAAGCCACAGTTTGAGTTTATGCTCTGCTGTTTCTATTGCTTTTGATTCCATATCTTGCATAAAAAGGTTGGCTATTACGGGTGACAGTGGTGAACCCATCGGTGCTCCTTCGACTTGTTTGTACCTCTGGTCCTTGTAGATGAAGTAGGTGTTGTTTAAGCAATGCCTCGTCAAGTTTAGTGTATCCTGTTGTATTGGATATTTTCTACGGATGTAGAAAATATCCAATACCATTGCTTTGAAAATATCCAATACCATTTCTCTTTGATTTAATCTCATTATTCACCAATGTCCCAGTGGAAGAATCATTAGAAATTATACGTAGAAAATATATATTATATATATATATATATATATATATATATATATATATATATATATATATAACGTTATTTCTAACATCTTCTGGTCCAAGGATTACTTGTTCAAATTTAATACTTTTCTATGGTTTACGAAATTACATAATTTGGACTTTCCTTAATTCTTAAGGTATTCTACTTAATTTTTTATATAGAGGGCATTTATCTATAAATCATATCATAATTTCAAAATTTTTTGCTTTAATATCTTTGAGGAGTCAAACACAGAATTGGTGAGTCTTAATTTGATAAAAAATTCGTCAATAAATCAAAACGTCAAACCCAATATTTTGCATATTACTTAAAAACTTGCCTATTTAAAGATTTGACGTCAACAGCCAACTTCTTTAGAACAAAAAAAAAAAATAAAAAATCTACCTAACCTAACCTAAAAAAATCTATCTAACCAAATTAAAATCGGATGATAAGCAAAAAAGTTATTCCAAAACGAACAACAAAATCGCTGTTTATGAATATTGTTAATAACATTTTGATTATGTATTAAAATTTGTTTTTAATGTACCTGAATTTAAACGTCTTATCGCGTTTGTATTGTGTGCAAAAGATGGACCAGATCGGTTGTAAAGTTTTTGCGAAATTTAATTTGCTTATAAGATTTTTTGAAAAATGCGCTACATTCTAAGGTTGGTCCAAATAATTTGACTGAATGTATCTCTATATTCGGGGGCTGATATTCTTTGTTAAGACGTATATTAATAACCTAAGGAAAAAGTTTTAAAAAAATTACATTTATGTACACAAAACGATTTAATAATAAATAGCACTTTTTAAGCTTATGAACATTTACAGTAACTCCGTAGAATTTAATTTAAATTAAATAGCAAAAACATTCGGAAAGCTGGTTAAAAAACACAACTTCTAAAAAAAAAGAGTTCTCACGACTTTAGGAGCCAAGATAGCCTCTTTTTGAAATTACTGTTACTTAATTAACAATATTATAGTCCTTTTCCATCATATTGATAGCACATTATGTATGCAAATCCTCAACAGGTCAAAAAACCATAGGCGTCACCCTATACTTGTTTTGAAATAAATAAAAAAAATTAATATTTTAAGACGCCATCAACAATTCATTATCTTTTAAAAAAAATTTCTGTAAAATAAGTGTCCACTAATCTCACTATACCTTTTTTGTGCGTAAAAAACGTCGGTATATATGCCACACGATTATTGTTAATTATACACGGGTGATTAACGAGAGAATTCAATGTTTCACGAAATAAATTAATGTAAACAGTAATTTAAAGGTGATTATTGTTTTCTATACAAGTTATCGCCTGACACAAAAAGAATACCTTCTTTGAACGATTACCTGGAATTACTGATAAGGCTTCACTAATGATAGTTTAAGTAGTTTTTATGCCACATTACAGCTTATGCCAATAATATAAATTAGAAATTGTTTGCATCTTCCATTTAGTTTGTAGATGTACATTGTTCATGTCTTACCTACCTACGTTTTTGGTGTCGATATTTTGTTATTTGCATTTAAAAATTACGTCGACAACAGGTTTTATCCCGGTTAAGTGTAGGTTTAAAGGTGCCTTCAGTCTAAGAGAGAAAAATATAATATTAAATGTACACGATGCACTTGTACATCAACGCCCTTTAAGTAATGTTCGTAAAATCGTTAACATTGTGTTCAAATATGACAGGGGTTGGAGAAGCAACAATTTATAGATTCCTAAAAGAAGGAAAAGGAGGAACTGTTTCATCTCCCAAGAAGAGTGGAGGGAGTAAACCCTTGGAAATTGAAGAAATACATAAAAACATGATAAGACGCAGCGTCCACTCATTTTTTTTAACAAAGAATTTCCAAAATTGGACAAAATCCAAACATTAATTAGAGAAAACGAAGAGTTACAAATCATAGGCAACAAGAAATTATGGGGACTATTAAGAGAGATGTGATTTCGTTGGCAAAAGAATAGAAGAAAATCTGTTTTAATTGAAAAAGATTACATTGTATGTTGGAGACGAGATTATCTAAGAACTATTAAAAAGTACCGAGAAGAAGGGAAAACAATTTTTTATTCGAACGAGACTTGGCTAAATGAAGGTCATACTGTACCATATCTATGGGTTGATACAAATGTGAAAAGTTCCCGTCAGGCATTCATCGAAGGTGTATCTACTGGAATAAACAATATTCCCGTTGTAAAAGGACGCAAACTCATAATAACACATATTGGAAACGAATACGGTTTTGTCAATGGTAGATTATTAAGTTTTGCCTCAAAATCAACCAAAGATTACCACGAGGAAATGACTGCTGACGTTTTTGAAGAATATTTTGAGCAAATGTCGGATTTAATTCCAAAAAATTCTGTCATAGTCATGGATAATGCTAGTTGCCATTCAAGACTAGCAGAAAAATTGCCAACAACGGCATGGAAACAAGGAGAGATATTCGAATGGTTGGATAAACACGCAATTGAGTACAAGGAGAATTCGACAAAAAAGGAATTATTACCTTTTGAACGGCAACATAAAGCAGCTTATAAAAAATATATAATTGATGAAATTGTAATTATTTTACGTTTACCCCCATACCACTGTGATCTGAATCCGATAGAAAATATATGGTCTCAAATAAAGGTGAAGTCGGACACAACAACAAAACTTTTAAATTAGAAGACTTACAACAATTATTAGAACATTCCTTAAAGGAAGAAAATAAAATGTGGAATTTGGATAATATGACTGATGCAATGCTGGAACCGGTAATAAGTAACATTGGAGTTGAAGATTTCTTAGATTCTGAAGAAAGCAGTGAATCTGAAATGGAATTTGATTAAAATAATATTCATTTTTTTACAAATCGGCCCATGTTAGGGCCACAAATTATTTTATATATAACCAATAAAATAAACATCTTACATTTCTTGCAAATTCATTAGTGCCTGTTAATCTCCATCACTCCGACACTGGCAACTTTATTTAGGGATTAGTAACCCTCAAAACTATTGTATTCTATTCTGCTTCAACCTTTATACCTGGTGGTCATACTCAATTTAAAATTGTTTTCCTATATACTTCTGTAAACTTGTTGACAAATATCTATTTTTCATTGAGTCGCCCGTATCAACAGTTTAGGGATTTGCATACATAATGTGCTATCAATATGATGGAAATGGACTATAAGGGTTGAAATTAACCAGTGTTTCATGAGAAAAGTCAAAGTTTATAACAAAACTTTAAGCAAACAAAATTATTAAAATTTTTTTAAACATGAGTGTTGTAAACAAAGAGTACTTTTCGTTCCGATTATAGTAAAAGGAGTGGGCCTAGCCAAATGAAGCGCCAGCCGAGCTTTTCAAAAATCCAACAATTTCAAGATAGAGCGCTCGGAAAAAATGACATCTTAGGATATTATAATGGATAAAATTTGCTATTTTTTTTTTAAACTGGAGTACAACGTTAAAATAATAACATTTATCGTATTTTTATTGCAAAATTATCCAAAAAAAAGTGGCTAAAAACTACGGGATGTACAAACCTTTCCTTATGTCGCTTTTAATTGTTATTTTTTATTTTTTCATATAAAATATAATTAATTTAAATAAATATTATTTTTTATTGTTTATTTATTTTGATTGTTGATTTAAAAATATTTCCATTAAAAATTTGATGAATCCCCTAGAATGTTTTTCTAATATCTCATACTACACATCTTAATTGTCAAAAATGATGAAAAAATGTCTTATTTTTTTACTAACTTGGTTGGTTAGTTACCTACTGTTAACTAGTTACTATAAACTATTAACGTTCTTCAGAGAATGAAGAAATTTTTGATGTGTTTAAAACGTATTCCTTTTGGTTACGTTATGTAACGTTAGGTTAGGTGGAAAAAGTGCTTTAATAACTGTTTCAAACGCACACAGCATTTATTTCATATGCCAATCGCATTCGTGGATACAATAATTGGATTTTACACAAAGAGGATCATCTATGTAAGAGATCATAATAACAAGTTAATTGGACCGCGATATAATTATCAAGGTATACCACAAGGCTCAGTTTTATCTCCAATATTATTCAATATATACAGCTCTGACATACATAACATCCAAATAAATAACACTTCATTCAAAATCGTACAGTATGCCGACGATTTCTGCATCTATACAGAAAACAAAAAATATGAAACCTGTATGCAAAGCCTTAGCAAAGTATGTGAATCTCTTTTTTCATGGTTCTTAGAGAATGGTCTCAATTTATCTATAAAAAAACAGTAGTATCTATCTTCACAAGACATAACATTCCTACAAATAAAAATATCATTCTCAACGATCAATGTTTTAAGCTTCAAAATCATGTCAAATATCTAGGCCTCATTTTGGATAAGAAGTTAACTTGGAGACAACACATAGAGTACATGCTTGATAGATGTAACAAAGGCAGCAATTTCCTCAGAATAACAACTAAAACGTGGTGGAGTTTCGATGTAGAAACATCCTTGTTGTTTTATCGCGCTTATATACGATCTATTCTAGATTACGGTGCTACTTTTTATGATTCCGCCTCCAAGAACCTTTTAAGAAAAATCGACACGTTTCAAAATTCTATTATGAGGGTATGTTTGGGTGCTATGAGATCAACTCCTATACAACCCATATATGTTGAAGCCGCTGAGCTACCCCTGGAAAATAGAACAAACTTTTTAAGTGAAAAAAGCCTTCTTAAAATTCTATTAACTAACCCCCAGTTATTTTCAAGCGTCCGTCAACTTAACGAGTCAGATCTTACAAACAAATATCGGGAGAAAAAACCTTCCCCGCCTTTATGCATGGCGTTACAGAATAATCCTATTTTTTTCAAGAAATTGCACACGGTTGACAGAAGCTTAGACTACTTCTCTTTATTCCACAGAACTGAGGTTATAATATCCACTTATAGTGAGTTATTACCATTATGAGTAGCAATCTTCTAAGATCTCTACTGCAGGATTATAGGTAAGCCACAGTAATATACACGGACGCATCAAAAACAACAGAAGGGACTGGATGCGCATACTTTTTACCTGCTACAAACGTAGAATTCAAGTATAACCTACCAAATGAATTTTCAATCTTTTCAGCGGAATCAATAGCTATACTTGAGCTCTAAAATATGTTAAAAACACCTGCAATAGACATATTTTAATTCTGTCAGATTGCCTTTAAGTTTTTCAGAGCATAAAAAACATTGAATTGCCCTCAACATTTAGCAATCTCTACATATTTGAAATAAAAGATCGATTGTATCATTTATCATCGACTGGAGTCAACATAAAATTTATTTGGGTCAAAGCACATATTGGTCTCAAACATAATGAATATGTAGATCATTTAGCTAAAATGAGTGTAACAATCAGATGTTACTAAGATTTTCAAAAAAAATCAGCAACTTAGATGGAAAGAGCAATGGAAACACTACTGTTTTACAAACCATAAAAGGTATACCTCTTTACAACCAATTATACCTCAAACAACCTGGTTTCAGAATTCCAAAGCTCCTCGTAAATATATTATTACTATAAATCGAATACGCTTTGGACATGCATGCTACAAATGCCATTTATTTAAAATAAAAGTCATCTATGATGATAGTTGCAAACATTGCGGTAAGCTAGGTGACCTCTATCACATCTTCTTTGAATGTTCTAAATTTATTCAGCATTCAAACTTCCTGTATACAAAATTAACTAAATGCAATACATACTCTCCATATAATATACAGTCCTTGTTAGCCATAGGTTCTGTAACAATATATAATTTAATTATAGAATTTTTGTCAGACACATGCATAGCTTTATAAATCTGGTACTCGTTCATGCAAACTTTCATGAGTTTCATGAGCGTGTATAGGGTTAGACTTGTACCCTTTGTTTATCCTATATGTAACAATACCTTATCCGTGGTCCAGTATTGTTTGTCTGTTAAAATAAATGTCTTGACGGACCCCTAGACGAGAAGCGAGTGTCCTTATATTTTTCTTCGACGTGTTCTTCTATTAATTATTCGTCTATTTCGTTTTAGGGATATCGCTGTGCATTTGTAGCTGTGCTGTTGAGAAAAATAATCTGTACTTATGTGTATATACTTTCTTAAGGAATATATTATAACCTTTCGAGACTGGCTGAATGACGAAAGTCTATGCCACAAAAAAAAAACGCACGCAGCAGTATTTTGCTCTTTAAAATAATTATTAAAAATCAATAAATATATTTCCAAAGGAAAATAATCGTTCTTACTTATCTCTGTCAAAATTTAACAGTTGCAATAAATATCTATTAAAGTTTCGTGAAATTTGTGAAGATGCTAATAAAAAATTTATTTTAAGAAATATACCGTTGACTTGGAATGTATTATTATTTTTATTTAATGGAATTTCCAGATTGTTTTTAGGAATAAATGAATATATAATAATAAGATAATAAAGAGGTATATTTTTATACTCTGATACAAAATAATGACTATCATAGCTTGAAATTAAAATCAGTTTATTAATAAAATATTTTATTGTGTTCAATAATTGTGTTATTATATTGGTGTTTTAAGTGAAAAGCTGTTCATAGATATAAAGATAAATTAACCAGGTAGAGACAGGCCTCTAGGAAAAACCAAAACTTATTAGACAACATTAAAACAACTACAAGCAAAAAATATACAACGCAAATCTCAAAAAAGTATTAACTTCCAACATCCAATGAGATCATTTTGTATATAGACAGATTTATAGATAAAAAGAATTCTATGATGAACTCCAAAAACTAGTGGAAAACGAAGTAAAATAAAATTAACTACCCATATTATGGGGGGATTTCAATGCCGAATGGGAGGACGAAGTAATACCTGGAATAAAACAAAGGTTTGACGAAAGAATCGGCAATGAGGACGGAAAAAGAATGGCGACTTCTGCATAACAAAAGAACTAAGAATAACCCGCAGATTATTTGGCCATAAAAATCAACATCAATAATAAATACACATTTGAAAATACTAGAAAATATAAAATAATGATAGATTATGTGATAACAAATAGAGGTAAAATTAAATTCAATGAAAGATGAAAAGTTTGTGTAATTGTTTTTACCGGTCGGCCGGTCGCTATGTATACCATTATCCAGTAAGTAGGTATTATTTGTTTGTCAAAATGAACACTGGTAGCTGTATCGACTACCCTTTCCAGCCCTTCTGACAAAGAAAAATTTTTTAAACATTTTTTGTCTTGTTAATGATGCATAATCAATTACTTTTACCATTCAAAAGTATATTTTTACAAAAAACTAGTTCTTTCCGTTAAAAGGTTAAAAAAAAGAAAAGAATCTGCTCTGAAAAGAAGAAAAGAACAATAAAAGAAAGCTCATCTTATTATGTTAAATGGAACCAACTGCGTTGCAGATTTTGCCTTATTTTGCTTATCTTTTACCGACAACAAAAATCTGATAAGAGAACTTTTTAACAAAACAGTAAAACGGGACTTAAAAGGCTATGGCCAGAAAACCTAAGACATTTAAAGTGAACTATTGATGAATGCTACTCGCTACAGATCTTTTCTTATAATATATTTACCAATTAACTTAAGTTATTAGTAGATTATAAATTTCAACTAATAAATAAAAAAAATTACAGCACTATAATTTAAAAATGGCCTAACTATTTTCCTGGCCACTGTAGAAGTTAACAATAAAAAATCAAATAGAATTTGGCAAGAAGCTTGGATCACTTTCGCACCTATTTTGTCAGCTCCGTTTATAATTAATATGGTTGCAAAAATGCGTAACACAACATCAAAAGAAAAGGTTGAAAGTATATCAAGCTTTTATTTTCTTAAGAGAAAATAGAGAGTGGTACGTTATGTTCAATGGTTCGTAGAAATGCTTCGTATATGGAGAAGAAATCGCCTAATATAAATTTGTTGGTCTTCATTCTGTTGACTTAAGGAATTTGACGTCTGCATAGGCGTACATCTTAATTTATTGTTGTTAAAACAAAAAAAATTTAATATAAAACAAAGTTACTGAAGTTTGCAACCACTGAAAGGTTTACAAAAATATGATTTTCATACTTTGGTAACGACAGATCAAAAATACATATAGGTTGGATAGCAAATTGAGATTATATAACCAGAAAATCCAAGAATATAAAATATGTTGAATATTAAAATATGTTGTAATTTTGGAAACATTTGTCTTTTTATTTCTTATAAAATCCTACTAAAGTGTCAAGTTTTTGTACTGTCAATAATAATATTTAAAATGTTTACTTCTTGTAGGGCTCATTTAAACTTTATGTAGTAAAGTAAATTAAATTTCATTTTTGCAGCGAATCATGGGTACTATCACATGAAGTTTTTAAGAAGAGTTAAAGGCGTTACCAAAATGGATAGAATAAGCAACACAGATACAAAGAACAAACTGAAAATACAATCCACATTGGAATTTATAGAAGAGAGACCGATGAATTAGTGAGGTCATCTAGAGCGGATGAAGGATACCGTACTAGTGAGAAGAGTGTGGGAAGCAAATATATTGAAAAACAAAAAAAAAAGAAATTTTAAAAACTAGATCCACTCATCTTATTGAAACGTTAAGAAAAAACCGAAAACATCTTCCCAAATATGTTGTAGAAGCCAAACTCAAGAAAGGGCAGATCATTTCCAAACAAAACAAAAATGATATTGTAGTTATGAAATGGCATGACAAACAGAGACGTATTTTTCTGTCTACAAAACATAAAGACGATATGATAGAGGTAACGCAAAGGAAAGGTCCTAGAGGTAACCCAAAGAAAACCTGCAGCCATTGTTGAGTACCATAACTTTTACCTAGACTGCTTACGAAAGTCTGTCAAATGATACTTCACTGGCGAATACTCTAATTATTTTCAATAACATCAACCAAAGCAAAGTGTCAGTTACAAAATTCAAAGAAAATGTGTTCATGCAACTTCTCCAATGTGGAATGTAGAATAATCTACTCCTTCCTGTACAAGTTTAAACCAAACATAAACTTACTCAAAATACTTTGAATAAAAGAGGCAGATGCACGATTTGTTGCAAAAAAAAAACTCTGAAATACATGGTCGGTTTTCACAAAAAAATAACTAAAATATGTACAACAAAACTGACTCTCAGTACTTAATTTTCTAGTTAAAAAATACTACATTCTATGTTACTTTTGATTATATAATATGCTGTACTATCATAAAAATAAAAAAAAGTTGATGTATATTTAATGTTCATTTTATTAGCCCTTATACCTTTAAATATTAAAAAAATTGCAGGGTACTTTTAAATGTGATACTTCTACGCCAGACTCAAAATTGCCCGTGTCTATATATGGTACACATGGCAGTTAAAGTGATAAAACCTGTAATAAGACGCCACTGGTACATTCAATTTTTAATGCTTTAACAATCAATTACACTATACGAACTTTTTAGTAAGTACTTTTTGTACTTTATCGATAACAATAAATGGTGATGAAATAATAAAATGGTAATGATTATGCACTTATTGGAATAAATAAATCGTAAACAACTACATAAAAGTGTAGAACAAACACCAAGTGTAGGTATGTGGAGATATTTGTTTAAAAGTAGCAATCCATTAACCTAGAAAAATGTCAAAGATATTTGCTAATTAATTTAATTAGCCAAATCAAATAGATCACTACAGTCATTTTTATCGCCGGTTTTTTGTCGCAATTTCAGTCAATTTTGATGTAAATATTATTAGTTAGGTAATATAGAAGTAGAAGTAGATTGGGATATATATTTGGCATATCAAGGAAAAAAGCTAAGAGTAAATGTGACAATTGGAAATATTTAAATTAATTTTTATCATTTAAAGTTGATACTCTTTGTATTATTATACGGTCTGTAATTAGTTTAACCAAAAAAATATACACTTTGAGGAATTACACTAACACTATTTCTATCGATGAATGAAAATCAATCTGCAATTGAGATCAATCACGATGACCAAACGATTACTTGAATTGGGTTTTCATCATTTGTCAAAAATCCCAAATGTAAATCGATATAATTACAATATCGTCGTTCTGGAAATCAAACCGGCGTAAATGCGAAAGAGACATTTTTCACAAGAGCTTACCAAAGATTTTAGAATTATTTTTTTATCGCTTACGTACTATCGTTTATTTCACACTAGAGCTACCATTTGCATGGATAACATTATGAGAAGTCTTACTTGTTGAAGTATTCGTAACAAATAACCAGGTTATTGACTAAATCCAGAAAAATATGCAGATATGCCACTATTACTTTAAAATATAATTGTTGATTCCGTTTAAGCCAACGTTACAACAGTACAAGAAACCTATTACAGACGAGTAAAAAAATTTAAAAGGACGTTATAAGTAAGAAATTTATTGCTTTCTCAATTTTTTTTAACATCAACATGGATCCATTTAAGTTATTAGAAAATATCATTTTTTATAATTTAACAAAAGCCAATTTTACAAAAAAATGTACTCTAAGAAATCTGACATTAAACTGTCTTTTAAAAAAATATATTGCAGCGTACTAATTTTTTTTACAATGCAACCAAGTTTTTCCAAACAAAATACAACGATTTTCATATTCGGTCAATTCTTTTCACAGTTTTAAAAATTAATGTATAATGAATTGCTGGTATTATCCATTTAGTACCAAATTTAGGATACCATTTTTATTTTTTTTATCAATGGCAAGTCTTTTAGGGTACGCTAGAATCAGAAGAGTTATCACTCTGTATTTGCTCCCATTGTTTGTTTTCTTCAGATCCTTCCAAACGTGCGATCCGTGCGATATTTTAATGAAAAGGTCTCATCGTCTTTCATTAATATAGTCATTCAAACCACCGTCAAGAAATTGAATAAGCGGCATCTCCCTCCCTTTAAATCAGAAATTTATTCCTGATTGATTTTATGGTTGCATGTGTTGTAACCGCATATTTGTACATACCCATAATTTAGTTGTTTTTTTGCTGCACGTAACCGTTGTCGTCATACAATATAGCAAAGGAAGAGGATACAGAATGAGAAACAAAGAAATAAAAATACTCTGTTTTAACATAGATTTAACATAGGAGCAAAAGAATTTAGTACGATAATCTAATCTCAGAGAACTAAAACAATAGTAGTCAGCAAAGAACCAAATAGATGTAAAATAGAAATTGATGGCATCAGTATTGAACAAGCAATGAAAATAAAATACCTGGGAATTACACTGTATAGCTGAAGACCTGCACTGTATGAAGACCTGGACAAAGAAGTGAGAGATCAAGTACAAAAGGCAAATAGACTGGTAGGATGCCTTAATAACACTATTTGGCGAAACAGGCACATTAACACTGAGATGAAGTCAAGAATTTATAAAGCCAGTGTAAAACCAATTATGACATATGCCTCAGAAATAAGACCTGACACAGCCACAACGCAAAGGCTACTGGAAATGGCAGAGATGGGAGTACTGAGAAGAATTACAGGAAATACGCTGAGAGATCGAAAGAGAAGTGAAGACATTAGAAGAATATGTAACATACAGTGTATAAATGAATGGACACAAAACATAGAAAAAAAAAGAATGAAATCACCACATAAGCAGAATGGAGGAGACTCGTGACCCAATTGCACTGCCGGCTGTGTCATTTAAGCAACGCAAATATTTGAGTACACAGCTTGCAATTTCTGGACCCCTCTTTTTTCTTCTGATTTATCAAAGGTGTAGCAATGCATAGTCTTATCGCCCTTCAGTTCCAAATCGCAAAGTTACAAACGGCTGGTTTGGATATGTAATAAAAGGGTAAAGCCTCGTCTAGCGGACAAAAAAGCACTGTCTGAAGGTCGTAGACTGCAAACATAATATAATCAGTTGTTTGTTTGTCATTCTCCTTTTCCATTCATTCTCCCTGGGCAAGTCTTTTATTTGAAGTTGAATTTTTATATCTATACTTTGGAAGAGATTTCTGATCGTGAAGTAGCACATATTAAATATGGCTTTTTGCGAAATAACTGTCGCAGTAAACAGTTGGAAGAATCCATTTACGCCACGAGGAGAGTCCGTTATACAACATGTAAACTTTATCAATATTATTAAAATCTATAAAACTAATTAATAAATAATAAAATTACTTTATTGAATTTTAAAAATGATATTTAAATTTGGAAAACAGTATGAAGCTTCGCGTTAGTCTACAGTACAGCATATTATACCATTTTTTTTATCCAAATTTTATGTTGGTTTAACAGAAAAATATATAAAAAAAATTTTGGTGCCAATTCCTCAAAAATCGATTTTTTGCACATGCGCTTTGATTTCTCAGCGACGATATATCGATAAATTTGATAAGTCGGGTTTTCAAGTTGTCTTAAGATATTATTCACGCTCCCATTTGCTACAAATATAAAGAGGAATGCAGAATTTGATTTCAAAAACGGTTTTGATCATATTAATGATCATATTAAGTTACGATCATATTAATGTTGATGTTTATACATGTTTCACTGATTATTATTATTTGACTAAGTAACTTTTTTTTCCAGTATTATATCCTTAATGGACATTGGAGATCATTTTGGCTCACACGAGTTTGTTTACAGCAGTTTTTGAATAATTCTGATGATGCTTTACCAGTCCATTGTCCAGAGATATTTTAACCACGAGATTTGTTGATTACCCGGCTTTTTCTTTCTTTTTAAGTGCGAAGAGCATATGTAAATTATTAAGAATATGGTATCAGCCGAAAGGCACTCGTACAATTGTTAATTTGTATTGGAATTAAATTGCTAAAAATGAATGTTACCGTGTTACTTGAGTTGATCGAAATACATTACAAGAAATATGTATTTTAAAAGAAGCAAGACGAAGTTGTTTAATACCAAAATTGTTTTACTGTTGCTGCTAAATTATTACGCTGAATTTGTTCTTAGTAAAATCTTGGATGACTTATATAATAATATGATAATAATATCATATGTTCCGATACCAATTGCATCTTTAACTTTGTTTCAGGTAATTAGTGTTAATGCACATTAACCAAGGGAACTAACGGCTTTACGTGCAATCCGAAGCATGATAACGGCTCATTATCATTTTTAGAAATGAAAATGCCATCGTTGGTGCCCAGAATCTAACTTATGCGCTCTGGCTTAGAAGGCCAGTATCTACGCTGCTAAGCTACAGCCGCCACATGGATTACTTATAAGTAGGTGTTAGTGTCAATGGAATTGCAATTCCCAAGCCTTAATGCAGGCCGTAATTTGGTCTTACATTAAAGGCGAAAAATGAAATGACCGTTCTTCCCAGCTCGTTCAATACCCATCTTGTAGAATACTGCTTTACATTGCCTTGTCTATTTCGATTCTAAACGATCTTCGAGATATTTCTCTTTCTTTTTCCTATCGGACTCCGTTCTGTATTTGTTTGGTATATCGTTTGGTATTTCTCCGGAACCTACTGACTGTCTGTTCTTTAGTGTTTTGATTACTTTTTTAATTTAATGTTAGGCGTAGTTATATCTGATCTTCTGCATGCTTTCTTGATCCTCTATTGTTTTTTCCATAAATTGAGGAATTTGTGGTAACAGTTGTTTGTAGTATTCCCACTATTCTTGTTCTTTCATTTAGTCAATCTATATACTACCCGTCTACTTTTTTGGAGTAACTTTAAGATACACCAATATACTGAATTTGTGGTTCCTCCATTTCATATGAAGTTCTTTGTTATCTTTTATATATTTCAGCGTGTCTTCACTTAGTTTGCTATTTTTATCAATGTATCATGTAGCAGCTGTTGCCAAAAGATTTATTCTTTTACACATTTCGTATAGCCTAGTGGACAGAAAACGATATTATTAAATAGTTTTTGTTCATGGCCATCAAAGCAGGTCTGTACGCTAACCACTGGAATGATCAAGTTTTAGGAAACATTCGTTGGATTTTCCGAGTTTAAATTTTGATGAAGCAGAGATGCTGAAATGAGTCATAACACTCTAATGATACCGATTCGAGCACGGGAAGTTTACCGATTTTGTCCTCCTAGGCCATATATTAATATGTGCTTTTGTCCACTGCTGTGGTAAATCATGTCCTTTATAGAATGAGGTGAAATCATACGCTAGTAATTCCCCTAATACTGCTTGTAGTTGCCTGATTTTCGATTTTTAAAGTTCGTATTGCATGTTCGGTTGACTTCTTCCAAGTTTTTAACTCTTTAAATGTGAAACTGAAGGAGAAGGAATGTTTAAAATTCTTTAGATTACCAGAAAAACAAATGTATTCAGTAACAAAAGTATGAAATGAATTCATGGACTGACGTTATTCACACTAGCAAGAAGAGAAAATTAGAACTAAAGATTATATAAATAGTTATCCACGTTTTAGAAAGATATTCTAAAGGAAGAAAAAGAAGAGAATCTAGGTTTACGGAAACAAATCATAAATTACTAAAAATATTAAGAAGTACCTACTTATTGTACAACACATTAAAAATCCATTCAAAATATTTAACAATTATATCGTTCTTTATTTATTGGATGACATTGATAGAATCAAAATATGCTAGTACATGTAAGTATAGATAAAATTGACGAGGGCATAAATAGTCTGAACGCTCGTTGTCCAGCACAGACGTTGTTGGAGGAGTATAAGAGTAGGAGGATGAGATGAAAGTTGAAAGAGGAATGTACGCATCATGCCATTTCACTTTCTACTACAACCTCGATTTATTTTTAAGATAATAGCTGTACTGTTTTCAAGGTCCTTCGGTTTCGTATTTGGAGATGATTATTTTTGGTAGAAAGTGAAAAAAGTTACTGAACTCTGTAGGAGATGAGTGATATTTATATACTTTTGTTTGTTTAGCATCGGCAGTAAAAGTAAGTGTTTCTTCTAACACTATTTAAACTGCATTAAGCTCATGATTTCATAAAATTAAAACCTTGGTATATACTTAGTCCATTGAAAAGTTACATTGAGATTAGTTAGATTAGAGAAAAGTTACATTGAGACACTTTTGAGATGACGCAATTTTATTTTTTTGATTTGTGGGGGTGGTTATTATAAGGTTAAGTTCAAGTCCGTTTATTTCTATTACATTTTAATGGTAAAATTAAAAATAAAATAGTTATTAACAAAAATAACTCAAAATTTTTGAAACAATTTTCTTTTGGGTCTTAAAACTTTTTTTTTTTGGTCAGTTTACAAAAAAAAAGACATCAAAGCAATATTAGAGAGCGTTTTCAATGAATAATTTATACTACAAATGTGTTTAATATCATTAATTTCTCTGGGTTTTAGAGCACTTCGAAGTTGATCGGGTTCTTGAATACTCATAAGAATACGATAAAACGAACCATTAAGCTTAGTTTTTTATTATATATTTTTTAATTATATAATTAAATATTTTGTTTACATTCCTATGGTATTATTAATTTATTATGGACCTTTTTCCCGACCATCTATGAGGTAGAGACTGGAGGCGCATTTTTTTAAATGGTATCCCCATTAGGTCTAATTCACTGACAATTTACATGCGAGATAAACTACATTCATTTTACATATTCCCAATTGTCAACAAACGCACGTGAAAGCCAAACAGAGTTGTACTTAGGTGTATCATATGATTTTTATTTATTTTAATTATTTATTTACTTTTGAAACTATTAGTGTAAGAATTTCTTGAAATTTAATCATTGTGAGCAATATTTATTGTTCCATTGAAGAAAAATGCTAAAGTGTTAAAATAAAATATTCATTAACTGAGAGATCCATAACAAAGTGAACATTTTGAATAAAGTAGCATTGTCATAAGTTTATCAAAGCATAAAAACATAACATTTAAATTACTCAGAGTCTGAGGAGCTACATGTGCTACTGTCTTCGTCTGGATTTATTATTATGAATTCGATATGGTTCTCTATTATATTGTTTATTTTCCACATTTTGGACTCGACTTTTTGTTGAACGTGTTACACACATTTCTGCCACGTAGCTGGGCTAATATTATTTATTTCATCATAAAAAATATTTTTCATATCTGCAAATTTAAAAGAAGTGTTTTTGGATGTTGCATAATTTCTTACTTCTGCTCAAATGGGCTCAATCGGATTGAGGCCACAATAGTATGGGGGCAGCCTTAACACTACTTTGTTTTGGCGTTTTGCCATCTCATCAATGATATATTTATTATATTGTCCCTTATGTTCCTTAACGATAGCCAGCAGTTGCACTTTTAACATGGAGTCTTCAGACCCTACATTTTTTGATTTCAGCCACGCTTGGATGTCAGCTTTTCTAGAAGCAGTAGTTGGAATTTTTTCCAATTTTCTGGAATGATAAGACGCGTTTTCCAATACGATGATGGAGTTGTCTTCTAATCGGAGCAATATACTTTTGAACCAATTTGCGAAGATTTCCCCTCCATGTCTTCATGGTAGTCCCCACTTTTTTTATTCAAACACCCACAGCCCTTCTGGAATAAACCCATCTTCACTGCCAATATGACAGATTATATTATTAGTCTTTTTCCTTTTTCTGAAAATTTTATTATTTTAAAAATTACTAAAAGTGAAAAAGCACATAAACATTTACCTGCAGGATTTTTTACCCCGTAGAAAGTCCATCTAAAAAAGCTTATTTATAAGACGTTACCGAATCGTCGACCCATACTTTAGATTTGGTGTGACCAGCGTTTAGCTAAGTCTCGTCTAAGTAGTAAATTTTGCGGTTTTCATTTCTGTAGGACTTAATTTTTATCAGAAATTCTCGTCTCCGCAAGACAATTTCATCCCTGTCCATCAAAATGCTGTTTCGCTGACGACGTTGAAACTTAAAATTTATTTCTTTCAATAATTTAAAAAACGTAGTTCTTTTGAAGTTAGGCAAAACCGGATCTTCATTAACAACTCTCAGAACTTTTGTCTATTGTGGGTATTTTATTTCGAAAAAAGAATTGATGGATTATTCTTCTTACCGGTTCTCTGTTAATCATCCAGCGAGTTAACAATACTTTTACGATGCTCAACTGATTTAGGTGTCAACAATGTTCCCGTAGTTTCATGTTCATGAACCACATTGCATACACTACGGCTACACACACCTATAAATAGATAAAAAGTAACAATATTTGTTAAATAAAGTGAAAATGCGCACTCTAAAATAAATAATGGAGAAACAATACCAGTATCTGTTTTATCTGCTACTCTAATAGAAATCGCACTTTTCGACATTGTATGGTTCTACTGCATTTCCGTTTTAAATAGATTTATAATCATTTCGGTCGTTTTAACGTCAAAATGTCCCTTTACTGGTCTTCTTTTAGGTGGAGTGAGGGTTAAATCAATATCAAGGAGTTCATCGGCTGTATCAGTGCTTGACATTTTTATTATTCTATTTATCTTCAGTAACTTAATATACTTAGTTGATTTAGAGAATGTCAAAATAGCCTAGGGAAAAATAATATGTATTGTGATAAAACCAGCATCATCGAAAATATCGGTAAAGTTATAAAACTGCATTCTGTATACTTTTTCAAGTCCAGAAATATTCCATTCACTCACGATAAAACCTCCTCAAATAAAATAAGTTATATTGCGCCGATGTGTGTTTTTGCCCTAGGGGTGAGCTTTCACCCATTCTCAGGGGTGAAAAAACATACTTTCAAAATAAATCAGGAGTTGGATAAACTGACTAATTCTAAGGAACCTTTGTTCTATAGAGTTTTTTATCTGAGTCAATACTTTTCGAGTTATTTGCGAGTGAATATATTAATTTTTCAACAACAAGAAAACAAGGTTTTTACACGGTTTTTGCAAATAACTCAAAAAATATTCTTAACAAATAACATTTTTTTGATATCTCTCGTTAAAATATTCGATTTCAAATTTGAATTACTTTTCATTAGCTACAACTCTGTTTTTACTGAGTCTACAGGCTTTATATAGGTATAAGTACATCATTTTTTTTTAACTTTTTTATAAGCTATATTTTTGCTAAGAATATGTTTCTCGATAAAATACTTACTTTTTGAGCTATTTGCGGAAAACTATCTAAAAACGTGGTTTTTTATTGAAAAATGATCATATTCACTTGCAAATAACTCAATAGTTGCTTAGAATTAGTCAGTTTATTCAATTCTGGACTTATTTTGAACGCATGTTTTTATACACACGAGAAGGGGTGAAACTCACCCCTATGGCAAAAGCACACATCGGCACGATATCACTTTTTTTCTTTGCCGTTAATATGCCAAATTTCATGTCAATACAAGCAGTTTTTTAATATTTACAGCAAAAACCGTGAATAAATGGACTAAAAAGGAAATAAAACTTTTCGAAATATCAATAAATTAAAATATTGGTTTCTGTTACCTTAATTAAAGTGATTACCGCAAGTTATTTTTACTTTTGATTAACAAATACTTTGTTTTTGGATACTAAAATTCACTGCACACTATAAAATTTAATACTAAACACCTAAACTAAATTCTAAAAAATAAAACGACCAATAAATAACTTAACAATAACTATAACATAACACACAATATATTAACTTAAAAACCAACACGCTACAATTTGAATTTAAACAGACTGACAAGTTTGTATCTGTAAAATGAGAATCCGTTTGGCTTAAGACAATAAATATTATATTTAATAGTATCTTGACGAATGAGAGGGCGAATATCAACACGTGCGTTTGTTTACAGATGGGAATTTGCTAAACAAATGTACTTTAGTATTGATCATAGTTATATATTTAAAAAGTTGTTTTTCCTATACTGTTTTTTTTTTTCATTTTCTTTGATGGTCCAGGCCGTGGTTCAGGATCTAATTCAGTATCGAAAGTGAATGTTTGCGAAAGAACGCGAGTTAGAATTGGCGCCATTGTGGGTAATTCATCTTCGCATTTTTCAATTAATTTTATTATTTCCATGATGTCACTGCAGGTTTCACCAGAACAATTGAGGCACACTGTAGAGCATTTGAGGCCTACTTGTTGGCAAACACACATACTTTCTAAGTTAAAATTGCATCTGCAGAAAATTACTTTCAGAAGTTCGGTACGTGCTGGAATTTTAAAAGATTTGATTGTTATCAAAATTTTTATATACTTTTTTCAGCCCTAATCTTCAGGATTGCAGTGTTTCCTGGTGATAAACTCTAACGCTGTGGAAACGAGCTGCGTCTTGTGTTGGCGGAAGCGATGATAAGTTAAACGTAATTTCGGTCACTGTCTTGACGATCGTTTGTATCTCATGCTTTTAGAGAATCATAAAAACGTTTGCCAACGACAGTGGGCAAAGATGGCTTGGCTTTCTCTCTGAGAAATAATGCTGTTAATACTCAGGATCGGTTTGTAACAATTTGATAAATATAAGTTTGCCGATCTTGTAAGCTACTAATATTGTAACTCATCCTGAAAAAGCATAAAGAAACAGCAAATTCTCTGCAATGATGACACCATATATAAAACTTGAAGGAGAGTATAATTGATGTGATATACACCCTTTCGAAGGTTTAAAAAAATTTTACACTTTGGACACAGAAAATTGGACTGCTCCCTTCCTAACGCCGTGAGTAAGACAAGAATGTCAATGTTCCTTGCTACGACAGTCACAAAATCCTAGGCTTTGAATGCAGCAGGCTCAGAACGGATGATGACTTCAGATTCAGCCTGGTCGACACTAAAACCCACTTCTGATAGAGCTGTCTTGAGAAGGTCTATTAAGTTTGTTTTGTTCTTTTCATTACCAAGAAGTTTATCTTGGAATAATGTTGGTACGGTGCTCTTAGTAAACTTTATCTCTGTCCATTGGTCCTTTTTCGAGTGACGCAAGCGCACGAGGTGGGGTAAGTTTTGTGATGGCGGAATGGGTCGGTAATAAATTAATAATAATATAAGAATGTGAAGAAAATAAGAAATAGATTTACAATGATATGGCTCGTTTTTATCGTATTCTTACGAATAATGAAGAACCCGGTCAACTTCGGAGCGCAAAAGTTATCATTGTCAGTTTTCCCTTGGCACCAAAAACCTTTTGCATCCCTTATTTCAAGATTTTGAGTATTCAAGAACCCGGCCAACTTTGGAGAGCTATAAAATCCAGAGAAAGTAATGAAATTAAACAAATTTCTAGTACACATTATTCTATGAAAAACTTTCTATGATATTGCTTAGATGTCATTTTATTGTAAAATTACCAGAAAAAAGTTATAAGGCTCAAAAGAAAATTTGTTCCAAAATTTGTAGATAATTGTTTTGTAACTTTTTATTTTCCATTTTATCATAAAAATAAAGTTGTAGACAATTTAATTCGCTACAAAGAATGCCTAATAAAATTTTTTGTAGGGTTACTAGTTTACGAGATACAGCGCAAAAACCCTTTCCCCCTTTTCCAAGATGGCGGCCAGGGGACAGGGTTGGCGACTTCACTATCTAAGCTTATACCCTGCCAACACATCAAAAAAATAAAATTGCATCCTCTAAGAAATTCACGGCAAGGCAAAAAAAGTCTTTTTTGCCTTGCCGTGCCTTTCCAAACATTTGAATGGATTAATATGACACAAATTATTTAGAAAAAAATCTTCGGGAAAGAACTGGTCAAATTAATCGTTTTAAAGGTATAAGCAAGGAAAGTATAAAAAAATGCTGATTATAATCATTTTTTAATATTTTAATGTTTTATTAATTAATTTTTGTGATCTATTTGAAAAAGACGATTAACCAATTATTATTAATGAAGTTATCAGAAAACCTTTTCTACAAAAATCAGAATGCGACCGCTCACATCCACCTCAAAACAAATCCTCTCTGATCTATAAGCATGATCATACTGTATAATCTAAACCTTTATATCTAAAAATTTTATGTACGAAATGGAATTCAAGAAAAAGAAATATTTTCTGAGCGACTGAAAGGGAAGATTTAAAAGAAATTTTTAGACGCGCGGAAGGGAATACACCAAAAGAGAAAATATTGCACCAAAATCAAAATAGTAACGTTTAAAAAGGAAACAAAAACATCTTAGAAATTATAGAGTAATTATCCTATACATCAATATCCTAAAATCGTCATGAAGTCATTAGGAAAGAAATAAAAAGTGTAAAAAAGATGTCATTTTAGTAATAACAATAATTATTTAAAAGGTCTAAATAGTACGAGGAAACTGATAAAAGAAGAATCAATCAGCCAGTGATCACGTCTTTCATGTAATTGGAAAAAATTTTTTGGTAAAATTCTAATAACGTATATTCTGATTATATTATAGGGAAAGCTACAGCTTCATTTCAATTAGAACAGAAAACATCATCAAATCAAATTGAATTCAAACAATGAACATCTAATAACTGAAAAATCACGTCAGAGAGACGGACTGTTTAAATTATTTTGTTTCTATTATTTTCATGAATGGAAAATTAACAAAGTAGGTACAAAATAAAGAGATAAAATGGAAGACAGAGATATAATCATATCTGAGACAACAATCGACGAGATGAAAAAATATACCGTCATAGCGTTGATTGAATATCCGAATATTCAGATATTATATCAACGGTCATAATGATTTGCACAGAAGAGCATCGCCATCGCTGCATAATGATTTTACTTGTATTTTACCGATATATTTAAAAAATAGCTATTTGAGTAGCGTTTATGTCAAGGTCACACAATGTTAATCGTATTGATTATAGTAAGCTCAGGTTGTTTCAAGTGAAAAATTACAGAATAAAAACCAATATTATACAGTATATTAAGTCGGCATCATATCGGAATCTTTGTTATTCTTAATTTTACGAAAAAAATCAATAAAAAAATTATTTTTTATAAAAAGTTGTGCATGGTCTAAAATCTGAGATGCAACCATCAGATATCAAATTTTATCAATAAATTTCGCTCGAGAGTAAAGTACCTTTATATTTCACAATATCGAAAATTTCAATTATGAAAAGTTGTTTAGAATTAATAACTATGTTTTAATATACAATCATATACATAAAAAATTGCAAATTTTTCTCAAATAAGCGATAGTGAACATAATATAACTTTTTAATTTTTAGTTTTATGAATAAAAGATATTCTTTATAAAAAGTTCTTACATGTTCTAAAACCTAAAATACAATCATCAAATATTAAATTTTTTCAGTCATATACGTGGTTTGTCAAAAAATATGAACATAAAAGTCATAAAAGAATAAAATTGAAGCATAAATTGAAATTTATTAAACATTTTAAAAACTGCAAAAAAATAATAAGTAATCAATTAAATGAGGGAGCAGCTATATGGTTTGAAAGCAAAGAAAACAATATTGTATCATGGATAGATTTTTAGAATAAATTTTTAAAATACTATTAGGGAAAAACGAAACAGATGAAAATTAACCAGGAGCTGCAAAATGGAAAATATCATAAAAAATTAGGCATCTCTGAGGAAAGGTATGCAATTAAATTATTCAACAATACCCAACATTTATAATATAATTATACACCAGAAAAATTGATAGAATTAATAGCACGTCATTTTGATGAAACCATTTAAGATCATGTGACGCTACAAAAGTATAATTATATAGACAGCCTATGCTAATTTCTACAAGTGTGGGAAGCACGTAGAAAAGAAATAAAGAAGTGAAGTCACGACATGAGTCGATCAACACTACATACGAATAGATACCACAATAACTACCAATTCAATAGACCAAAAGGACAATTTAATAATAATTTAGGGCAGAGTAGATTCAGGAACAATCATGACTACAACAGACAAAACAGAAATGGTAACAGATTCAGTCCCAATCGACCTGCAGGAAATTTAATAAACATGGAAAATTATCAGGAAAATAATAGGAATAGTAACAGGGACGACTATTACAGATCTGCAAACAATAGACCAAAAAACTGAGCAACAGGAAATGGAAGGAACAGGGATATTATCAGGCCAATAGCATTTTAACGGGGAGGACTATGACTGGATATGATCTGGATACAATAGACCACAAAAAAAAGAGTTAAACCTACAACAACCGAATGCATAGAAGAAGAGAGCCCAAATAATTTACCTGGAGACAAGAAATCTCAAGAGTCGTCTTTTCACGAAGGCGTCTAATAAATAAAAATCACAGTAAAATTGGAATTTTTTTGTCATCCAGGCGAATTCTTCAAATTAACGGAAACAATGGCTGGTTGATGGGTTCATTAAAGAAAAAAATGCAGTTACTCATTGATACAAGATTAGGAATTTCGAGGGTATCTTTTGTGAGCAAAAATAATAAGAAATTAACTGTGATAAATCAGAGCAGGCATTGCTAATTCGTTGTCGCCTCTTTAGGACAAAAGCATGTTGACATTATGATGGCAAATAATGTTGATGTTAATAATGTTTGATGCGAAATAGGTAATAAAAAACAGCATCAGCGAGTATGTGATCCCAATGAACTTCATGATCTAGTAAATGTAAATTTGACAGGCTTATAGATATGTAGCGAACAAACGATCATTAAGGGTCCGTAGAAATTAGAATGAAGTTAGTCCACGAACATTAACTAATAACAAACGCAAGTAAAAATATTCGTCATTTGTCATCAATTTTTTTTTTAATTTCTTCTCACGTATCGTATAATGTAGGTTTACAAAATAATCAAAATTATGCCTTTACAAGAACATATTATTTGAAAACCATACCATGAGTACCATTTGTCATAATAATTGTAATCTTCTTTATACATACTTTAAAAAATTTGTTTGGTAATGTATTTCTTAAATCCACACAATCATTGTGTGGATAATAATTCAATATATTTCTGTTAACGACACTGTTATCGACAAAGTAGATCAAATTCAAACTTGTCATCATATTACATTTCTGTTTATCGCTAAAAATTAATTAATGGTCGTGGGTTGTATTGGTGTTTAATAATTTAGCAAAATACATAATCAGCAAAAATCTTATTTAAAACATGCGAACGGTTTTTGCAATCATAATTAATGCAGTGTTTATGCTTGTTTAGCATGGGCTGTTAAATAATTTGTGTTCGATTGTTTCGTCTGTTGCACAACCCTCGTCCTTTTTAGGGTGTAGTAGTTGTATATAAGTACCTATCCTTTTACAGTAGTGTAGTGAAGCGGTACTTTAAAGTAAAATAAGTAATTTGGAAGAAAATAAAATACAGTCGAAACGTAGAGTGTTATCTCCAGAAAAATGGCGTTTAGTTCTGAAAGTCGAAAGTTATTTCAATTTGGAAAAAAATAATATGGGTCCATTGACATCTGTTATGGCAGTTCAGAAACGTACATGCGATGATTGAGGTATCTCAGAGAGGGCATTCCGAAGAATTAATAACATGACTGAGGATAAAATAAATAAAGTAAGCAAGAGAAATCGTCGACATCCAAATACATTAGATTTGCACCAGTCAATTAAACTTGCAATTAAAAATATTATATATAATATGTATAAAGTCAAAGAATATGTAACAATTAGTGCTGTGTTACAAAAAATAAAAGATAAGAAACTGTGTGATAATAGTTTAACAAGTTTCTGGAGAGTGCTGAAACATTTAGGTTTTCGATATAAAAAGACAAATAATAGACAAGTATTGTGTGAAATCTCTAATTTTGTTTCATGAAACTTGGATTTTCGCTAAAAGAAATATGTCATATTTTTAAGTCGATTTACTTCAAAGGTATAGAGAGTACAAAATTCAAAAGAAATTTGTTACTGGCCAAATGGCTCTTAAATATGGCCACGAAGTTCTTCGCCTTCCGCCCTACCATTGCCACTATAATGCAATTGAGTTAGTTTGGGGTATAGCCAAAAATTTTTATGATAAACATGCATCGAAAACAACAGATGACGTTAGCGTTCTTAGTTTATGGAAATAATCGCTGGAACAAATAAAGGCAGAACAATGGCAAAATTCTATTAGGCATACGGAAGACATAATCGTTCAGTCTTTTCAAACCGAGCGAGTTAAAGATGAGGTCTGGCCTCTAATTATTCGGATAGACAATTCAGATAGTGACGACTCTGATAGTGAAATATCAGACAGTGAATAGGACAAATCGTTTGCTAAAAAGACGTAACAAAAAAGTGTTTCGGGAATTCAATTCGGACTTTGTGGTGTGTTTTAGTTAAACGATAAAGTACCTTCGGTCTAATTACTGGACTGCATACTCTCAATAGCTTTGGTATTAATTACTTTACTACACGTGTATAAACCTTTTGTTTTGCTGAAAACTCGGAAGTGATTTAGAGCCAATTTGTTTCAAGGTTATACTTAATACAGTGTCTGCAGAAAGTAAAGTCTTGGATGAATTTTATTCAAATTTGGACATACCAGCAACTTGGTAAGTATTTTCCAATTGTACTGCATGCAAAACCATTCGTATAGTTTTCACTCTACGCAAAATGGAGACTTATAGAGACCTTGATGAACATTTGATGTCGACAAATAATTTCGAGTATTCGAAATATTCGGCCCCACTTCTTTTAACACGCCCTGTATATATATATATATATATATTATATTCATTTTATTTGCCTTTGATACAGTAAAATCCAATATTATTACTGAACATTAAATACAGGAAATTAAATATTTTTACTTTTCAAGCGATCGGAATTAAATATTAACGCTCCACTGTTTGAGGCATACTGATCATGATCATATCTTAATTGCATATAGGCCGTCATAGGGTAAAAGGACTTTATGCATCGATTGATCTGTAGCGCTATTTATTAGTTATATTGCGATTTAAAATGACGAAAAAGACAAAAATTGTTTTTTAAGTCTTTTCTTACAGTTTTTTAATACAAAATTTCTTCTGATAATAAGAAACACAATAACTAAAGAACTAACTGATGTATGGTTGAATGCTCGAATAAATGAACTTTAATCAAATGAAAGGAAGATATCGAGTTTTTATTAAATCTTGCCAGGATCTTGGCAATATTTATTAGAAAGCTGTGCTCGATATCTGCCTTTTTATTTGATTAAAAGACTAAAGAATTATCCAATTTGGTTAATTTGTCATTTATTTTCGAATTGAAAATTTATGATTTTTTATCACTTTGAAATGCACTTTAAAAATGCATTTTCATTATTGTGGCTGAATGGATCAAGTTATCCAAAGCCATTAATTAAATAAAAAAAATATACATTTTCCTTGTTCAATAATGCAATTTTCATTTCGACATCATCAATTGCAAGAAATTGGTAGGTTTATGCATAGACATATAATACTGGATAGACTGACTGCTCGAATACAGTCGCCTTCCCTGGGTGTAACAGAGAAAACTGACACAAACCAGTCCCTGCAACTCCTTAAAATAGGCCAAATTTATTGACCACGTGACCTTCTCATTGGTCATTTAGATCACGTGGTCGATAAACCTGGTAAATTAGAAAGAGATGCAGAGACCGCTTTGCATCAGTTTTCTCTGTCGCACTGGGGGAACGGGCTGGAATTGCAACGATCAGTCTATCTTGTATTATATATCTATGTGTTTTGGATTTTCACTGCTTCATTACCTCGCCTATCACTGAACTTAACCACAGGAATATGTCACTTTATTTAAATGTCAAGACAATACTGAATATCGGAACTGATAAACCGGGTGTAAAATATTAGTTTTAATTTAGACGGGGTTTTCCATAGAGGAATCATCTGTTATGAAAATTATCTTGGCTTATTGTTTTTTCTTCCTTCTATATACCCGTTCTGGTCGTCAGGTGACTCGCGTCGACATGATATTTGTATTCAGTGACTCTAAATCTCCCTGAGTAACGAGTTTGCACTGATTGTGTATCGGATTTCCATAAAAATCCAGGAGCTGAGGTCCCTCCAGGTCCAGGACCAGGTGGCTCAGAGACCATGGCTATCATAATATTCGTGCTCAGCGACCCCGAATCTCCTAAGTAGTAATATTGAACTCATTTCCGTCAATTATTTCCGAATTACAAGTTTATCATTTTTTTAAAAGCGCGCTTCGAAATGCACTTTAGAGAATGCATTTTCCTTGTTCAATAATGTAATTTTAATTTCGACATAATCACTTTAGTTCACAAAATTTCGTAACGCTTTTACGAATCGAATGCAACAAGTTTCATTGGGGATCCATCCAACTGCAAAAAATTGGTAGGTTTTTGCTTCATTGCCTCTCCTATAATTAAATAACATGCCACGTTAAGCTAGCTATGTATTTCGATCCATAAACGTTTGTAAAAGTTAATATTGTCCGCTCTTATAATTTAATTTAATTTAAATTAATATATAATTAAATAAGTATAAATTTTGCCAAACTTAAAACCATTGTATAGGTTATACGAGTACTTTAAACATCTAATAGTATTACAACAGTTTGTTGTTTGACTTACGATAACACTTACAACAAAAATTTACACGAAATAAAGATCCATTAATTTGATGCGGTAATTAACAATTAAATAATGACATATTTGTCTTCTTCTCAAGCTTGTTAGGTAATATTTCATTTGTTAATTATATTTGTACTTTCCAAAAATTTTCACACAATATTGTTAACCTCGTAATTCTCGTGATGTAATCTTTCCGATTCGGTTCCAGTAGCATTGTGCGCAAATTTCTATGAAAAAGTTGCTGTCTTACTGCAAGATGTCACATTTAGTACAGTAATTACGGTAGGAAGAATTTTAGTCTTCGGTTGTTCTGTGCAATAATTTTGATGTTTTAATTAGTAGAAAGACTAAGACAATATTATGGGATTATCAATTAGTCCAACTAAGAAATCATTAACTTCGACAACGAAAGGATGACATTCTAATGTTAACGCATGAAAGGCGACAACAAAATTTATATAAGTGATTTAATAACGTACTTAGGTATATGGCAATAGAACAAAAAGAATCATCATTTTTCTCGACCATTTATAAAAAAAGGCATTCAAAAAGGGTACCATAATTATCGTATTATTTCAGTTATTATTATTAAACTCTACGGAAAAATAATAACAAAGAAAATGGCAAGGAAATCCCAACAATCAGAGGCGGGGGAGTATTTTGAGCTTGTAGATTGTAGATCAATTATGAATCCTGATGACCCATCTTCAAAAGAAGGTATTCGCTACCATACTCTTACTAATACTCAGAAAATCTATCTAAGAGGCTCTCGAGAAAACTAACACAAGCGCCTATCTATTAAAATTCGCAAAATGTATATAACAATAACTTAACTCAAAATTAAATAGGAAGTAAGATCTCGCCAGGTTTTCCTACAAATGCAGAATTCCTGTCTATAATCAATCTGGTATATTTTGGAGCAAGTACTAATACCAAAAAAAAAGAAATGTAGAAACATCTATGAGTACCATTAGATATGTTCTCAGTGCCTCTTAGATGATCAAATCAGCCCGATATTATTAGTTTTGTCTACATCAGCTTTAACCTCTTGTAACAACTTTTTTTCCACAAGGAAACTAAATTCCTGTAGCTGGCTGTATACCATGTATCACAAAAAATTTATTTAAAAATTCCTTTATAAAAGGTATATATTAAAACACCCTATCGGGCTACATCACAAAACGTTTTCGGAATGAATATTCCATCATCAGTGTTATCTGGATGTACATGGTTTGAGCCACTAAATATTTGGGTAAAAACCCTTTAAATGTTGTTAAATTAAATTTAAGTTACATTATTTGATTTTATATAATAGGATGTTTAAGTTACAACAGGAATGGATAACATGGCAACATAAGACTCCACTGGAGGTTGCTAGTCCTGAGACAAAGTGTCTACGAGTACTTGTTGATAGCAACCAGCTGGTTACTCTTCTGCGCTTTCCACTCGCTCCTTCTGTTAATACCTGCATGTCTGTTTGTGGGTATTCTAAAAACATATCCCATCCAACGTGCTGTTTGTGCTTTTATTTTTTGTATTATGCTTGGTTGATTGAAGAGCTCCATTACTTCTTTATTTGTTTTTCTTTTTCATACGCCGTCATTGTTTTTTGCTCCTCCATATATCTTGCTTAATATCTTTAGTTCCCATCTTTCTAATTTCTGCGTATTTTTTGACTTAACACCAGAGTTTCGTTATCATACATAACCGAAAGTTGTACAATCGTTTCGTAAATCCTGATTTTAATATTCCTGGATATTAACTTGGATTTGATCATTTGGTTTAGGCTCCTACAGTTTTACCTCCTTTAGTAATTTTTTTTTCTATTTCCGCATCTTCTTCGGCTCTATTTGTAATCGTCACTTCGAGGTATTCGAATTGATCCACTTTTTTAAAACAATATTCTCTACCTCCGCTACTTATTCTTATGTAGATTATCTTCGGGCTCCATTTTCTTTGCTCTCATTTTAAAGTATTTTGTATTAATTTCGTTTACGCATAGTAAAAAAATTTTCAATATTGTTTCTATCTTTTAAATATTTTTATTAGTTCTGAGTTTGATCTCGCAATCAATGCTATACCGTCTGCAAAAGCAATCATTTGTTGTCTCTTTTAGTATATTACACCATCTGTCTCTACATCATTTTGTCGTAGGGTAGCTTCTATGATAATGTTAAATAAATATGTGGACCTTTTTCTCTGTCGATTGAGTCATGTTTGCTTTTAAAGTCTATAAACAGAATACTAGATTGTTTGTAGATATTGTACAATATTTGTTTTATCATAAAAATCAGATCAATTGTACATCTGCCTCTTATAAACCCTCCCTGATGTTCACCTATTATATTAGATTCATATTCTGTTAGTCGGTTTCTTATTAATAAACCCAATATCTTATATGCTACAATTCCTCTACAATTTCGGCATACGTTTTTACATAGACATACTCGTATATAATACAAGATAGACTAATCGTTGCAATACCAGCCCGTTTCAATAGTGCGACAGAGAAAACTGACACAAAGCAGTTCCTGCATCTCTTTCTAATTTGCCAAGTTTATCGATCACGTGACCTAAATGACCAATAAAAAGATCAAGTGGTCGATAAACCTGACCGATTAGACAGAAATGCAGGAACTGCTTTGCATCAGTTTTTTTCTGTCGCACTGAAAAAAATGAAATAATATATAGCCATGTCCAAGAAATAACAGAGGAAATGATACACATCGTGATGTGGAAACATGGAGAGCATAGAAAAAGGAACGACCAAGAAAAAGTTGTACTGAAGAAAAGTCTAAAACGGATTTGGCAGGACGAGAGTATAGAATCCTCCAAACCAAACCGATATTGAGCGAAAGAGACATATTATATTGCATTCTGGTGAAAAACATTGTTTTATTGATGAAGCGGATCTTATGTTTTCGCCAAAATCAAAATCGGCTGATTATCACGATAAAATGAATACGAAGATGTTTGTGAAATGATTGAAAGAAAATCTGCTTCCAATTCATTGCCTCGGGATTCCTTCAAGCAAAACTAAAAATTAAAGAAATTACTACAGATAGCCAAAAGGAATGAAACACCAAAAATATATATATTAGACGAGACTATACATAGTTGTGTCCTCTAGAACATATTTGGAGAATATGAAAAACTTACTACAATAACTAGATTGGACGTAATGGTTACAGTGACGTAGCAGTTTTGGAAACATGGCAAGAAGCACTGAAACTGCTACTCCTGCAATTTGGGAAAAAAGTGCAAAAATTTGAAAAGTTAATAGAAGAATTTTTGATACATGAAAATCGCATTGAAGCACTTAACCCAGTCATCATTTACAATCCAAATAAAGATACCGACGACAGTGATTATCAGTATGGATCTAATTCTTGATTACACTGTGAGGTAATATGTATTCATTTTCTTATTAAGAAAAATTTTGAGTGTTATTGTTATTATTTTATTAGTCAATACTTACCTCTATAATTTAATAAAATTTGTAATTTTCTTTTATTTTTGCACTAATAATTGTATATTTCTCTAAATGAATGTAAAATACATTATCAGTTAAAACAGTATTTTTGCTGGCCTTCGACATAGCTTCGAAATATTGGGAGAATTTGTCATTAACTTTCTCAGCACCTCGAACCGTTTAAGTCAAAACTTCCATCCCTAATCCAAAATAGTCCCCATTCAAGAAATGTAATATAATTTTATTGCTTTTCCCACCTAGTGGGAACTACTTTTGGCAGAATACCAAGGGTTATCACTCCATTAGATTGAAATTTTCCCAAAAATGCTAATAGTCAATAGATCTTATGATCTTATAATAATCTAATTTGGAAAATAAATTGGACCATCAACTGAGGTTAAGAATGATCAAAACCAGAATCAGAAACTCAGTACAAGATCAATAAACAAGAATAAATTGCAAGAGAAAACCACCCCTAAAACCACAAGCAGTTGAGTATAGGTCTAAGTGATAAGCGGTAATTTAATAATAGTAAGATTAGATTTAACCTTAGAAGAATAAAGTTTTGATGATCAAGAATATTTTTAATCACAAGTAAACTAACTTGCGTAGTTGCAACATTTTCTATTCCTCGTCCAAATTTTACCAAAGATGCTGGTGTCGAGCGTTAAAGGAAAGTGAATACTAAACATGTGAAATTTTACAAGGCATCGGATTATAGGACCTGGACGTTAAAACAGTATGACGTCAACAAATTAAATTCATTTGAAATGTGGATGTACCGCCAAATGCTAAGAATAAGCTGGACCAGCAGAACTACGAATGAAAAAGTACCGAGAGCAATGAACACACGCCTTCATCTCGTCAATACTATCAAAATTAGAAAGACGTCATATCTAGGACACATAATGCGCCATAGGGAATTTGAGCAGCTCCAGGTAATATTAGAAGGCAAGATTGAAGGTAAAAGGGGCATAGTACGAAAGAAAAAATCTTGGCTACGAAACATCAGAGATTGGACCCACACAAACGGGAAATGAATTAATTCATCAAGCCCAGAATAGAGAGAAATTTGCTCTATTGATCGCCAAACTCAACAGAGAAGGCACTTGGGAGGAGGAGGATTACAGGAATTAATAATTTTTCGCAGCTAATTTTACTATTTTTTTTGGTATATGCATACACCTATATGGTTTATGAGTAGGCATTTACATAATTTAATTAAAGTCAGGCCGCATACGACAGTGTCAAGAGAACAGTGCTATACCAATCAATGCATGAGTTTGGTATACCAGAGAAACTTATCCGACTAACGAGAATGACAATGTCTAACTTAGAAGCCACTGTTAGAATACAGGGAGAGAATTCTAGATCCTTTGAGATAAAAGATTGACTCAGACAAGGGGATGCTCTGGTTTGCCTCCTATTTAATATCGCCTTAGAAAAGGCAGTCCGAGATACACAAATTAGGGACGATGGTACTATTTACAATAGATCGATACAAGTCTTAGCATATGCTGATGACATTGACATAATATTGCGTAGCAAGCGAGATGTTGAGCAATGTCTCCTAGAATTGGAAACAGTGGCGAAACAGGTCGGTCTAGCCATCAACGAAGACAAAACCAAGTACATGTTGGTTACAAAGGATCCGATAGCAAATGAGGAACGAGAAGCAGTCTTTGGAAGTCATACCTTTGGACGTGTTGACAACTTCACATACCTTGGGTCGCTATTGACTGCTACCAATAAAACAAGCGAAGAAATCAAAAGACAAATAAATCTTACAAATAGGGCATACTATGAACTCCAAAAGCATTTCCACTCAAGAAACATTCAAAGAAGAACTAAAATTATTATATACAAAACATTGCTGAGGCCGGTCCTCACATATGGAGCAGAAACATGGACTCTAACGCAGAAAGATGAAAGACTTTTGGGAATATTTGAGCGTAAAATACTCCGAAAAATATTTGGAACTATAAACGACCAAGGGCAGTGGCGCAGAAGATATAATTTTGAATTGTATCAGCTCTTTGATGAACCAGATGTCATAACGTTCATTAAATCACAGCGACTTAGATGGGCTGGACACATAATACGAATGCCAGAAAATACGATTGCTAAAAAGCTAACCACAGGAACACCTGTAGGAAGAAGAAGCAAAGGCCGACCGCGAATTAGGTGGTTAGATGGAGTTGAAACCGACTTACGGATATTAAAAATCAGAAGATGGCAACATGTTGCCAGAAACCGAACAGAATGGCGACGAATCTTAGAGCAGGCCAAGATCCACAGAGGATTGTCGAGTCAAAGATGATGATGATGATGAATTAAAGGCAGTCTAGTATTTAAACCGGCTTAAAATCGTTGTTTTTAAGCAAGTTCAAATTCAAGAAATGTTTATAAAATGAATAGTACCTACTCTTAGATGGTCTTATCCTAATCGTGTCGCTTGACTTAACTGTGAAACAATTATAGTTATAGGTAATTCATGTACCTATAACTACAGATGTAAAAAAGTGAATATCTGGGAGTAAAAGGTGCTAAGATGTGAAGTTATTCGACAGGATGATGTTTAGTGAGTTAACACAAACAAAAAACTGTCTTATCTAATCCTGTTGCAGAGATAAAAAGTATTCAACCTATACGGCTATGGATGAAAACAGAGGCTATAAAAATTTTGCTAATTGTTCCAGCATGTTGAACAAAATGTTGTTTATGATTTAGACCCAATATTAATGTCTTGAAGAGATACCAACAGTTTTCCATAATATTACCAATACTATCATCCTTGTACAACCAAAACCAAGCCAAAGACTAAAGTAATCATATGATTTTTAAATATTAATTTTAACTTAATTTTTTGAATTAGTCACGCCAATATTTTTTGTTGCTTAATGAAATAATAGAAAACTGTCACGGAACAGTTTTGTGCAAGTTATGTTCTTTTTCACAAGTCTTTTCCCGTTTGAAGTTTGACTATCATCACTATTATTTGATTTTGAATACGATTTAGTGAAATAGTTTATTGAAGTGCAGCATAAACGCTCCAATTTTTTCTTCTTCTTATACTTTTTTTCCCACTATTTTTTCGATACTTTACAGTTGACATTTATCTACTCTTATAACATTATAGTTTTCGACTTTGGATTGATTTTTTTTTGTTTTGAAGGTGTCTGTGTTAACCAGCTATACTGCTACTAATTGTCTTATTGTACATACTTATGCAGGTTTTGCTTAGAAAAGAATAGACGGAAATTAATACTGAAATTATGGAAGAGCAGAAATGTATAAACAATCTCAATTTTATCATTTGCCTTTTCCATAGGCTAGTGAAGCTAATGCCAAATAGTTAGGCAAGTACACACTTATTGTAATATCAATTATATATTTTAAACTACCGAGAATTAAAAAAAAAACTATCATTTCGTTAGAAAAGTCTTGTAGAATAAAACTAAAACCGCAGAAATCCTGAAATATCAACTCACCTGTCTTCTCACTGAAACACAGCACGAAAATCACAAAGATTGATAAAAAATTGCGGAGAGTCATTGCCATATTCTACTGTGACGAACAATATCACTGCACACGAAGTCGTCAACAACTACACCAACTGAGACACTACTTTCTTCTTAGGCAGTGCGCTGCCTTCCTCCTTGGTCAGTTTATTGGCTGCGAGACTTTCTTCGCCATATCTATGGGTCAAGGAGATATACCGGTTTCTACAGGGTGTTCAGAATGTTGTTCGCGGTTGGAATTTTAATTTTGTTTTTTGTTCTTTCGTTAGATTTAGTACTTTCAGTATTTAATGCTGCTCACGTACTCTAGACCGTAGTCAAAGTATCTTGTAAAAAAATGCTATTTATAGCTATTTATGTAGGTATATTGTAAACAGGATAATATATTACAGGAAGAATTAAAAAATCTAGTGACACTAATAAGTAAACAAATAATTTAGGTTTCTATAAGAAATTGGAAAATCGAGAAATATTTTTTTAAACAAAGAAGAAAGGTGTAAAGAACAACGAGGGTCTTTGAAGTTTGTATTATTCTCATTCTTGACACAGTATAACAACTTATTTTTACTTTTGTATAGTTCTAAATTTTCGGTTTTGTTTATTAAATAAACGTATCAGTAATTAGTCAGCAACGAATTCATCTAAAGCTGAATATGACGTCCCTTTGACGAAATTCTCCTTCTCAGTCCGTTATTCTAGGAAAGAATATGGTGACGTCATGATGTTTGATTGACTGTGATTAACCATTCAACTCTATTTTCATCTTAACTCCTGGAAGGGAGAATCCTATGAATTTTTTAATTGGCTCGGACCACCGTAAAGGAGATCTACTTTTGATCTTTTGCCTTCGACTCTACCTTCGACAATCAGTTACCCTCTTTCCTTCTATCGTGTAGAAAACAAGCATTGGAGAATGTTTGAGGCACACAAAATAAACGAGAACGAGAAAAGAAAAGAATACAAGATAATAAATAGCTACTAGAGCTAAACCAGATATACTAAATGAACAGAATAAAGGAAAAAATGATAAACTAATTGCCAAAAGCCACATTAATTGCCTATTTTAACATCCACAATGTGGATGAAACTGGATTGACAATTATCTAGAGCAAAGTTGTACAAGTCGTAGAAAGAAAATAAAAACGAGAAATTGCTGAACGTAGTTACCTTGTACCTTAAATTGTACCAATGAGTGCTCCGGATCAATTTGTTACGCCTATGTTGATTTTTCCCCGAAAACATCGAAATAACCAGTTACTTCACCTGAATCAATATATGCGGTTCACCCAAGCGGTTGGATACAGCAGAGTTTGTTTACAGAATGGATGTAACATTTTATAAATTTTGTGAAACCAACAAAAGAGTCTCCTGTTCTTCTAGTACTTGATGCACACAATTATAGCCACACGCGAAAATTCTGAAGTAATTAATTTGATTTCTAATTTTGTTTCTATAATTTACCTACCTTTTCATGCCATGCATAAGCTTCAACCTTTTGATATAACCTATGTGGGCAGCTTCAAGGCATACTACAGCGTAGAAACAAGAACTTCGTGTAAATCAACGTGCTCTCACACAATTTGACTTGGCCGAATTATTAGACAAAGACATTGTCGTAAATAGATTTAGGGTAACGAAAATATATCTCTTTGATCTAGAGAATCTATGATTTTGTCTGTCGCAGACTTTATATCCGAAAAAACGTGTAACATGGCATCGCTAAACGTCATTGTATCCGAAAATAAAGCGGATTTAGGAAGCTCTGGTGCGGAAAACAACAAATCTTTCCCCAAAAGAGCAGCTTTTGATTCTCTGCAAGAGAAGCTGATGGAATCACAACCTACCTGCCCCAAATTCATTGAAAAAGAGTTCATAAAACCATCGACGTCATCCTCTAGGAAGATTTCTCCAAAATTTGTGGTACCTTTTGTAATACCCCCTATACCAATCTTAAAAAAAACAACCACTCGTTCTCCTCTTCCTACAAAACTGACTTACAAGATTCTCTCGATAAAACTCCAAGCAAAAGACATGACTGCGCGTAAAAAGATAAGCATATGTAAATTCAGAAAATTAGAGTTATGAAGAATAGTCATGTCATTTCGACAATGAGAACATTGTTGAAAAAGGAAAAATGCAGAAGAAATCAAAAGCATCCGAAACTAGCAATGAAGGCAGTTCCGTAGCATCTGAAAATTTTTTACCAGCTGACAACAATATTAACCTTTAGAAAATTGGGCAAGACACAATAGACGACCGAGATACAAAGTACATATTTTATGAGGGGTGATTTCAAGCAGGCCTCGAAATAGGGAGCTTTGGATTCAATACCATGTGTCTAATTTTTGAGCACATAAACTATGTTTATGTAAAAAGTTATTTCTGTTTTACTAAGAAACTGTTTTACTACTTTATTACACTAAGTTAATAAACTATGTTTTTTTTTGGTTAAAAAAACATTTGTGTCTGATTTTTTTAGGGTCCCATATTTCCAACGCACGGAGAAATTTTAAAATTTCCACAAAATTTAATAGGTACCTGTTTTCACCAAGCTTTTCTAAATAAATATTGATTCAGTATTAATAATTGTTGAATCGAAATACTTATATGTCCAATTTCACTTAATGATGAAAAAGAAAACAATGTTTGAAAAAAGAAACTGGATTGCCATATAGGAAATACGAACTTCTTCTCTATACATATTTGGATAAACAATATTTAAAAAAAAATGTCTAAATAACAGTCAATTTATACATAATAGAAACAAACCAAACAGAGTGTAGAACAAAAATGGAGTTATATCAAAGACGTCATGCTGAATGCGGGAAAAGAACACCTGGGAAAGAAAAAAGAGTAAAAAATAAAGAATGGATGACTGATGACATTCTGCAGATGATAAAACAAAGAAGATTACTGAAAAACAGGGACACGAAGAAATACCAAGAAACCAACCAGACAATTAAAAAAGAAATACGAAGAGCCAAGGAGACATGGATGCAAGAAAAATGTAAACTAATCGAGGAGCTCCAAGAGAAACACGATCATATAAATATCCACCGAAGGATTCGTGAAGCCACTGGTCAATACAAGAGGAGAAACACACACCTCCTCATAAATAAAGACGGTAATCTGGCGACGACAGTGAATGAGAAGTTGGTTACCTGGAAAATATATATCGAAGAACTTTTCTGGGACGACCGCGGCAACCTTCCGGAAATAAATTGCATGACAGGGCCGTCAATTCTAGAAAGCGAGGTAAAGGCTGCTTTAAAACAGTCTAAGAATGGTAAGGCTACAGGTCCGGACGAAATACCCGTTGAACTTATTAAGGTGATGAGTGAAGTGAGCACGAAGGAGTTAACTGAACTGTTCAACGCCATATACGATTCAGGTAATATCCCAGAGGAATGGCTATTGTCAACATTTGTAACGCTACCAAAAAAACGATCTGCGAAAACGTGCGAAGATTTCCGAACTATCAGTCTTATAAGTCATGCACTTAAAATTTTTCTTAAAATCATACATGCCAGAATTTACAAGAAATGCGAAGAAAATGTCGGTGAAATGCAATTCGGATTCCGCAATTCTATGGGTACACGTGAAGCACTTTTCACCTTACAAGTCCTACTTCAGAGATGCCGCGATGTCAGTTGTGATGTCTATATTTGTTTTATTGACTACGCCAAGGCATTTGACCGTTGTCAGCACCAGAAGATGGTCACCGCACTACAAAGAGTAGGATTGGATGAGAAGGACATTCGGATCATCATGAATTTATACTGGAACCAGCGTGCTCAAGTCAAGGTCGAAGACCAGCTGACCGACAAGTGAAGATCATGCGAGGAGTAAGGCAAGGATGTGTGCTATCGCCGACTCTTTTCAATATATACTCTGAGGAGATTTTTAATGAAGCCCTCACAAACCTAGACATGGGAATCCGAGTGAACGGTGAATACATCAATAATATCCGCTACTCCGATGACACTGTGTTACTAGCAACCAGCCTAAACGATCTGCAGGCCTTACTAGGCCGAGTGCGAACTGTGAGCGTAACATACGGACTGAACCTTAATATTAAGAAAATTAAATGCATGGTTGTCAGCCGTACAAATTTAGATCCCGGGGCACTAATGGCAGGTAGCGAAGAGATCCAGAGAGTCGACAGATTCACTTACCTCGGAACTACCCTCAACGTACAATGGGACTACGCTCAAGAGATTACATCCAGAATTGAAATGGCACGGTCTACATTTATTAAGTTGAGATCCTTACTGTGCTGCAGTGATCTCAGTTTGGGAACCAAGATGCGGATAGTGAGGTGCTACTTTCTTCCAGTGTTACTATATGGAGTTGAAGCCTGGACACTGACGCAAGCCACTGAAAAACGAATCGAAGCCTTCGAGATGTGGATATACAGAAGGATACTAAAAATATCTTATGTGGACCATGTCACCAACGTTGAGGTCCTACAGCGCATGACAAAAGAAAAAGAAGTGCTTAATTTAATTAAACAACGTAAGCTTGAGTACCTCGGCCACGTGATGCGGAACGAAGAAAAATATCGAATTCTTCAACTTGTTATGCAGGGTAAAGTATTTGGCAGAAGAGGACCGGGACGCCGTCGTATCTCGTGGTTGAAAAATCTCCGACAATGGTTTGGGATGACCTCAGCGGAGCTGTTTCGCAGAGCAGTCAACAAAACCATGATAGCCTTGATGATCGCCAACATCCGGACCGGATAAGGCACTGAAGAAGAAGAAGAAACAAACCAGGCTATCAGACAAGAAAAGAAATACTTGGATCCGCAACAAAACAAAAGTGACCGATGTATTAACGCAGATAGCAAAACATAAGTGTAAGTTCGCTGGACATACCATAAGATAGAATGGCGACAGATGGAATAAGATGTCCAAAATTGGACTGCAAGGGCTGTATAGATAGATAGATAGGAACAAACCAACAATCACAAACTTAAAAAACATATTACAACAAATAAATAATTACGAAGAATGTAATTAGTTGTGCTCAAGATATTCAAAATGTAGACCTTCATTTTCGATACAAGAATTTGTACAAGTCTCTGACGAGTTAACAAAATGCAAGTTTTAATTTAGATAATAATGTACTGCATATCGTATTAGTTCGGTCATATTACTTCGAGTTGTGAGTCTGTTAGCATAGATTAGGTATTTTATTCGCCCCCACAAATAAAAATCCAAACACAACAGGTTTGGGGACTTTGTTGGCCAATTAAATAAACTTCCATGTCTTATCCAACTGTCGAAATATATTTTGGCTTAAGACATTCTTAAATTCACAATCTCATCATGTTAAAAAATATAGTAGAGGAAGTTCGGTGAGTATGGAATAGTCCGGGTAATATGGGATAGCGTTTATTTTTATACCCTGTTAATGCTATCTAGATTACGATTGGCGTATTAAACATGTGCCGCCACATGTTGTTGCCCGTGCATACTGCTTTCGAACTGATTTCGTGGAGAAGCCATTAGCAAAAGTTTGTTCAGTGAGCATGCGGAGTTCCGGTAATGCTGCAAATTTGTTTCCATAGTTTGGAAGTTTTAAATAGAAATTTATTTTGGCGATCAGGTACGTACACTGTAGATACCAGTGCAAGCATTAGCTGTTCCAAACATTTGGAAATTCAATTAATATCACCTCAGTATACGAACACATAACGTCTAAGTGATAAGGGTAATATGGAATATTCAATATTAGCCGATATACCATATGGCCCGATATTCCGTATTACCCGAAGTTCCGAAGTACCTAGAATGTAGAAATTTTTTACAGACTTTATAATAGCACCTAAGACGCTTGGTAAAGCTAAAAGGTTATTTAGCGGCATTAAAGAATTTTGGCGTTCCTCGTAGCACATCCTTTCGCTGTTGTAAAGAAGGTGTTGATTTTATTCAGACAACATTACTTGGAAGGAAGCAGTTTTACCACCAGCCCTAGAAAGTGAATTGGTAACATATCTTCTAGAAATTGAGCTGAAATATTTCGGCCTCATACGCCGGGACGTAGAATGGCTTTTCAGCTAGCCACACGTAATAATTTAAAGCATACATTTGCCCTTTTGAACGAATCTACGGGCAAGGATTGCCTTTCTGGAATTGCATAAAAATACTCTCAGTGTAAGAAAGCCCACAGGCACTTCAGTGGCAATAGCAGTTGACTCTAATTGGAACAATGTCACTCAATTCTTTGACTTGTTAGAAAGCGTCATGGAAAAACAATTTCACACATAACCGTGTCTATAACGTCGACGAGGCAAGTTTATGCATAGTACAAAGTAGATGTCAGGAAGTCATTGCCATGCGAGAAAAGCGGCAAGTTGGTACAATTACCCTGGTTACAGTTGTTCTCTGCATGAACACAGGTGGGATTTTCGTTCCTCCGATGGTCATTTTTGCCAGGAATAAATCCAGCGAACAGCTTAAAAAAGGCGCTCCATCAGGATCTCTCTTCACCTTTCACCCATCTGGGTGTATCCAGAAGGGCTTGTTTACCCAGTGTTTCGACCATTTCTTGGAGCACACCAAACCCACTCAAGACAGTCCTATACTGCTGGTATTAAATGGGTATCATACTCATACTAGAAACTTGGATGTCATTCTGAAAGCTATGAAACATTTTGTGTCAATTATTTGTTCGCCTCCTCATACAACGTACAAAATGCAACCAGTCGATAAGTGGTAACTAATTTCGGCGTAAGTTAATTATTCGGGAATGTCTATTTAAAAATCCAGATAGCAGAGAGAGCAATGAAAGGCTTTAGTGCTACTGGAATTTATCCAGTTTATACGTGATATGACTTATGAAAATACTGTAATTGAGAGTGTTAATAACTATAAATACTTAGGAACATCGATAACATCAGATGTAGACAAAAGAAAAGAAATTAGGACACACATTGAAATAGCACGTGCATCATTCATTAAACTTAAAAAGTTTCATTGTTGTCGGGATATAAGGTTAGAACTACGTGTGAGAATGCTTCGATGTTACGTGTTCTCTACTCTTCTTTATGGCTTGGAAGCGTGGACACTAAAACAAGTCCATCTGAATAAGTTGGCCGCCTTTGAATTTTGGTGTTACAGAACAATCCTACGAATATCATGGATTCTAAGAATGTCAAACGTGGAAGTATAATAAATAAAACGATAGAAAATGAGGCGAAAATAATATTAACTATCAAAAGACGAAAACTTGAGTACTTAGGACTTGTGATGAGAGGGCAAAAATACGCATTATTACAACTTATTATGCAAGGCAAAATCCGAGGAAAGCGAAATGTGGGAAGACGAAGAATATCCTGGCTTAAGAACTTAAGGGAATGGTTTGAATGCAGTAGTGCAGAACTTTTTAGAGCGGCAGTCAACAGAGTCCGCATAGCCATGATGATTTCCAACCTTCGATAGAAGATGGAACTTAAAGAAGAAGAAGACTTGATATATTTTAGAAATGGAACAAGACTTTTTAGAAGAAAGTCAGCTCCAAACCAAACAAGAATAGAATCAGTCGAGGACCTAAATATCACTGTCCTTTCCTCAGATATCTTTCCATTGCCACAGCTTAAAAAGAAGAAAAGAACACGTGGCAAGTCGGTTGTACTCACATCGACCCTAGATAAGGACGAGTTGGAGCTAAGTATTTCAGTTGTTTTAAAGGAGAAAGAAATAGTTGTGAGAAGAATTGATGATGACACACCAGGACCTAGTGACATCAAGTACATGCCCAAGAAGATATGTAAACGACGCAAGCCAACAATATGAACTTCAAAATCATCAGATTCATTCGATGACCATTTCCCACTTGTCAAGTTAGTTGAAAAAAAATCCAGAATAAACGTTCAAAATTCTTCGGACCACGATATTCCCGTAGCCTATTTGACTTCTAAAGACCCTAACTCAGAAGTGATTTGTATGTTCTGTGAAGAATTATTTTCTTAAAGTAAAAGCCGAGAAATATGGATTCAATGTATTATGTGCGAATGCTGGGCACACGAAGCTTATAGAGGGAACTAGCACTAAAAGTACTCGCCAGTTTTCTTGGCGCCTAAAAATTACATAAATATCTCATTAAATATATTTTTCTTATTTTTCGACTGCATGTTATTTATCAAATACATTTTTCTCCATAAAGTGAATGCACTTGGTCTTCCATATCCTTATTATTATCAATTGTTACCCTATTGTGATTTATAATTTATAAGTGCATAATAAGAATAGTATTCCATAGTCACCGAACTTGTTCTACGACTAAAAGAAATAGCAATTCATTCTGCACAAAATCGAAATATCCTCTCTATTAAGATATTCATTAAAAAAGTGTGGCCCAATTATTTGACAACACAGAAAACCGCAGCACACATTTATAGACCAACTACAATGAGGTTGGACCTCCTGCATCAAGTGGGGATTCACTTCAGGCCAATAGTGCATGGTATGGCGATTTACATCACTATAATTATGAAATGTAGACTCATATGATCACATAATACGTGAAAGTATTTCTGGAGATCATCGTATTTAATAGCCAGTTACAGTAATCCAGCCTGTCGAATCGAAATTTCAAGATTTAATCCTTAATGAAAGAGCATATGATTTGCGTGAAATCTATAATGGTAAATTAAAGGCAATAAAACACTTATTATTAACTTACTTGTTAGAGTTAGTAAAAAAGACATCGAGTGCTTTAACTTTCTTTTATAGATACTTTTGTTACCAATGGTACAACTTTGCTAAGCAAAAACATTGTGACAATTAAATCAAATGTCAAATTTTAGATAGGTAATTATTTTAAATTTATACAGCGTGTTTCAAAAAGGTATGTCATAAATTAAATCACGCATTCCAGGGACAAAAATAAATTGATTGAATCCTACTTACCTTAGTACAAAGGTGTACACAAAAAAGTTACAGCCCATTGAAGTTACAAAATAAAAATTGTTTTTTTTTGTATTATCTCCTAAACTACTTGACATTTTGTAATAAAAATGGACACGTTACTTTCTTGTTCTCAAAGAATTTTTCATAAAAAAGAAGCAACAAAATCTAAGCGCACAGAAAAATTTTAAGGGGGGTGTGCAGCCCTAAATCCCCCCAAACTTTTGAGTACGGTCAAATCAAATGAATTTTGTGGCATCATTAGTTTAACACATTATTTTTAAAAAAATTTTGCCTCGTATCACTTTAAAAAAAAAACAGTTTTTAGTGAGTTAGGGCCCTTTTCATTAACCTTTAAAAAATTACGTGCAACTAAATAAATGGCTTAAATGAATTAACAAGTACAAAAAATGTCTATAACCTCTATAAATATGATATTACAATAAATGTTCAAAATGACCCCCATTTTCTTCAATACACATTCGGTATAGTTTCAATAAGGAAAACCGAATGCGCTGAAAAATCATATTTTTCTGACGAAATTGATTTGCAGCTTCAATTATTTTAACCCTCAATTGTTGTTCATCCTCGATTGTTACAGAATACACTTTCTCTTTCATAAACCCCCAAAAGCAAAAGTCCATGGGGTTAAGACCTGAACTTCTTGGTGGCGAAGAAATACGTGCGTCACGACCCCTTCCAATCCACCGACCGGGATACTGCCTGCAAAGGTATTTCCGGACTTCATTACTGTAATGCGGTTTAGCGCCATCTTGTAGAAACCACATATTTTGCCTTATTGCAATATTCACTTCTTCCAAATACTCTTGTAAATCGTTTGCGAAGAACTGCAAATAATTATCACCATTTAAATTGTTGGGAAGAAATACTGGGCCTATTACATTGTTATCCACAATTCCTGCCCAAACATTAACTTTGAAAGTCCTTTGGTGATGAGTCGTTTTTTTGGCGTGAGGATTTTCGTCGGCTCAAATGTGCTCGTTATGATGATTTGTTATTCCATTTCTACTGAAGGTAACCTCGTCGGTAAACAAAATATTTCTAATAAAATTAACATTTCGAGTGTTTTCCACTAACAACCAATCGCAAAATCCAATCTTTTTAGGATAATCTTCAACCAATAACTCTTGAACCGTTGTTAAGTGATAGGGTTTAAGCAGCTGATCCTTCAAAAGCCTCCAAACCCTTACGTGAGGAACATTTAGTTGAGCAGCTATTACCCTTGTACTTGTTCCAGGTACTTCTTCAATGATTTCTAAAATGTCTTCATCAGTTGCATCCATTATTGGACGACCACTATTGCCAGCAACTTGCCGTTGGAATGTACCCGTTTCCCCTAAACGACGATCAATGGCCAGAAATAATCGTCTATCGGGTGTATTTCGATTGGGGTATTTTACTGCATAACGTCTTGCGGCTGCTGCACTATTTCCTTGACATTCACCTACGATATTCTCGATAGTTTATTGAAATCATAATTTAATCTGATCCAACTTACCCAAAGTTAAATGTATATCTGCCATTTCCTGAAATGTGTAAGCCAGTGTAATATCAAAATTTTTAATATTATTTAATAATTTAATAATTTAATTTAATAATACTATTTTATTCACAAAATAAATGATAGCTTCAAATTATTGATTATTATTGATGGAACTGTTTGTAATTATTGTATCCGTAGAAACTAATTGTAATTTTATGACCAACTAGGAAAAAACTAGTTTTTCGAAAAAGTGATAAGAGGCAAAAAAGTTTTAAAAATAATGTGTTAACCTAATGATGCCACAAAATTCATTTGATTTGAACGTACTCAAATGTTTGGGGGAATTTAGGGCTGCACCCCCCTCCTTAATTCTGTGCGCTTAGATTTTGTTGTTTCTTTTGTATGAAAAATGCTTTCAGAACAAGCAAGTAACGTGTCCATTTTTATTACAAAATGTCAAGTAGTTTAGGAGATAATACAAAAAAAAACAATTTTTATTTTGTAACTTCAAAGGGCTGTAACTTTTTTGTGTACACTTTTGTACTAAGGTAAGTTGGATTCAATCAATTTATTTTTGTCCCCGGAATGCGTGATTTAATTTATGACATACCTTTTTGAAACACCCTGTATAGTCACTTAGTTATTATTCAGATATGTTATATCGTTAATAAAATAAAATTCTACTTAAGGAAATATCTACCTTTTTAACTATAATTTTCACACTTATCTAGGGGGTTGCTGCGAAAGGGTTTCGTTGAACCTGACCAGTTTTCACAAATTTTAATTACATATAGTGTGTCCGTAAAGTATGGCATAAATTCGATATTTCCTAAATGAAAAGCTTTTTAAGAAAATCTAAAACACTTCGATTTTTAAGTTAAATTTTCTACATTTTACAATAAAATTTCATTATACAAGGTGAAACACATTAAGGTGATGACGTCATCGGCTCTTTTTTTAAATATAACACCCTATATTTTATGAAATTTGTAGATCGATAAAAATGAGCTGATTCCAAAAAAGTATAATACTGGGGGTCTAACTGATATCATTTGAAAGATATGCGCTTAGAAAATTAATTTTTATTGATTTCTACTATTAATAAATTATAAATAAATTATAATAAATAACTTGAAAGTAATCCAGTAATTAATATATGACTTTAACACGATTAAATGTTCGAATTGTAGCCCTTATGTATTTGACAGTAACCCAAACATTGTACAAATTCTTGTAGAACCTTTTTTATGGTTTCTTGAGAAATATTGTTTATTCCTTTACGAATTCTTGTTTTTAAGTCTTCAATATTTGCAGGTTTCGTTTTATAAACAACATTCTTTAAATGACCCCACATAAAATAATCCAAAGGATTGAGGTCTGGCTACCTCGCTGGCCATTTAATATGTCCACGTCTTCTTATCCACCTGTTCGGAAAAATTTCGTTTAGATACATTTGAACATCTACAGCATAATGCGGAGGCGCACCATCCTGTTGAAAACATTAACCTTTAATCAAAACCTCCAGGATTAATTCTACTGGAGAATAAATTAATAAAGTAGGTACGAGATACCCCCTTAAAAACTGAAGGTATGCTGGCCCGTTTAAATTACCTTCAAAAAAGTAGGATCCGATGGTTCTATTTCTTACAATGCCAGCCCATACGTTTACGTTTTGCGGGTATTGTGTATAATGTTCCCGCATCCAGTTGGGGTTTTCTTTTGCCCAGCATCTACAATTCTGACGGTTGATCTCGCCATTTAATGTGAATGAAGCCTCATCAGAAAAAATAATATTTTGAACCAAGAGAGGGTTTCAGTGGTAGTTATCCATCATTGTTTCGCAAAATTGTATTTTTTTATCTGGATCATCCTCGTTTAATTCCTGTACAAGTGTACATCTAAAGGCGTGCCGATTTTCAAGTTTTATTACTTTGTGTACCGTTGTTTTGCAAACATCAATGACTGACCTTACGAACAGAAGTGTGCGCATCTTCTTCAAAAGCAAGTAGAATATCTAATGTATCATAATTTAAAGAGAGACGACCTGATTTGCGTGCATTTTTAACCGTACCAATTTCTCGAAATTTCTTGTCGATCTTACTTACTGTTGAACTGCTTTATGGATCTTTCTGGATATTTATCATTAAATAAATTACACACTTCCATCTGAGTTCGCGATTTGTCTCCATACCCAAACATCATGAGTATTTCAATTCTTTGCTTTACACTCAAATTCATTTCTACTTCAAATTAATTCTAAGCAATAATACAGAACATTTACGAATTGATACAATTATTGTACTACTTAATTATTGTTATTGAACGGTACTAAAAATAATTACATTTCACTAAAAACTTAGTAGTAGACTCCTTTTTTGCAATTGATAATAAATAATTTATTTTCTAAGCGCTTATCGTTCAAATTATATCCATTAGACCCCGAGTATAATACTTTTTTGGGATCTGCTCATTTTAATCGATCTAAAAATGTCATAAAATATACGGTGTTACATTTAAAAAAAGAGCCGATGACGCCATCACCTTAATGTGTATCATCTTTTATAATTTTGTTAACACTAAATTTCGTGTGTTTTAGATTTTTTGAAAAATGCTTTTCATTTAGGAAATATCGAATTTATTCTATACTATACGGACACACTGTAGAAATATTAGTAATAATTTTTACAAGTAAGATGATATTAGTAGTAATTTTTACCCTTTTCATGCTTAGGTGTTCATCAGCGCGACTTCAATATAACACATAAAACATAACTAGAGACTGGATTATATGCAAAATGCATGTGCATATACATGCAGCATATTTGTGGGTTTCTTTATAAATGCATATGCTATTCATATTTACTTGATTAAGAGCATATTGCCACATATTTGAAAATATCATATAAATAAAATGGTTTTTTATACATATTTAGATAATAGTTTCTTGGAATTATTCATAGCAGGTACTAGGGAAGATAAGTACGAAATAATTTTATTACAAATATTATATACTAAAAGGCTAAGCCCTTTTCTTGTGCGCAATACTCCTCCTAAACGGTGATAGATAGGAGAATAATTTTTTCGAATAATTAAACAGATTGTTGAGTAGTTTCCCCTAAGGTTTAAAATTTAAAAAATTCAAACCGGTTTAAAAATGGCGGCCATAAAATTAATTTTTCCTATAGTAAAGTATAGGAATTTTACAGGTTTCATTCTTCAAAATTTAAAGTCCTAATTTTCAATGTATTTTTAAAATATGCCCGCGTCTACTTTTTTCCTATACTTACTGATTGAATTCAGAATTGTATAATATATATAAATATATTAAAATCCATTTCTCATTCAATATTATACACAATGCAACAACGCGTCAATTCTCGAATGCTGGAATGCACCAACTGAATGTGTTTCCACTTAAGGAATAACGATAATGACCACTCAAAATTCGGGAGCCTCCTGTCTCCGATTTTAATTTATGGGGTCTGTTCTACACTATCTGATGAGTTGGTATTTTTTTATTTTTATGTTTAGTTAGAAAGTATTCTGTTTCCAACAAGTGCAGCGTATGTGAGGTGTTGTGATTGATATTTAGAGATTTAGACTACGTTTTGAGTTTAATACTTGAAGAATTAAATAATGAGGTAAGCATTACTTTGTTTTTAATTTATTAGTTAGAAATATATTATTAATTTTGTTGGGAATAAGCCACAATTTTACTTTAAATTAGGTTTATTTTAAATAAATAAATAAAAAATAAACTTATTATAAAGTAAAATTGTGGCGTATTCTCAGAAAAAGTGGAACAGTAGGCGTTAGTGTAGACTAGCGCGGATCATTATAGTGTTTTCTGTATTTTTTAAATTTAAATAATATTTAAGTATAAATTTAGTTAGTTAGAGTTCTCAAACTGACTTCTTTTTCTTAAACGTGGCATTTTAGAATCTAAAATATGCACAAAAAAGTTACTTCCGGTTTTACTTCCGTTTTTTATTTAAGAGGGGTGGAGTCTAACAATCATATTGTTTCCGTTTCCTAATGTAAATCTTCCTGAAAATCCTAAAAAACTACTGTATCGATTTTCAATTTAAAAAAATTGGCGTCGATAGTTTATTTTTAGGATTTTTGGAAAATTTACACCAGGCGACGGAAACGATAGATCGTTAGACTCCGCCCCTCTTAAATATCAGCAAAACTTACATCAAATCTCGATGTCGAGTTGGTCCGCTGGTATCTACTAAATCTACAAGTTTTATTGTTTGGGAAAACTCATCTGGGAATTATTTATTAGACGAATAGGGCCAACATGCAGGTAGGTATTATACAGTAAATTCGTTTTTAAAGTCTATGTTATTGCATTAGACTCCTATTTACTAAACCGGTTTATTACAGATTCCATGTGAAAAAAATTCCAAATTTCCAAACACCTTAAAACGGCTCTCCACCAATATAAACTATCTAAGGACTTCAAGAAACCACGCCAGCAGCTTCTGCAGAACAACATTATTCAAAATCGTCACACATCGACGAGGCGAGAAATGTTTGCAAAAGATGTATGCAAATTTTTTGTAAGTTGCAATATCCCACACTGTATAAATTGGATATCACGGTGTGTCAAAATTTTTTGAAAACATATTGTAAAGTTGAAAATAAGTCAGTACAGGTACCAAGTTCTTCAACGTTTTGCAAGAAATATGTGAGGGCATCTTACAAAGACGTTATTGAAGGTATTAAAAGCCGGGTAAGAGATGAATATCTGTGGATATCTGTCGACGAGAATACTGACGCTAAGAGTCGGCAAATCGCGAATTTAATTATTGGAGTTTTAAACAGTTCAGCTGATGACTTCAACAAGTCGTATTTAATCAGCGTAAAATGTTTAGAAAAAACCAACTATGCAACAATTGCTCGATTTGTTAATGAATCTTTGACAAATTTCTTTTTACCGAATCAAGTACCTTCTGAAAAAATTTTGCTACTAGTTAGCGATGCCGCTTCCTACATGGTTAAAGCTGTTACTAGTCTTAAGATTTTTTTTCCGAATTTGATTCATTGTACATGCTTAGCGCATGGTATAAACAGGGTGACAGAGAAAGTTAGACTCGAGTTTCCAAATGTAAACACTTTAATCAACAATATAAAGAAAGTATTTTTTCATAAAAGTATATAAAGAAAAGCACCATTGCGAGTAGAAGTATATAGAGAGATGCTTCCCGATATCCCTTTGCCACCGGAACCAGTGTTGACTAGATGGGGGACGTGGTTGAATAGTGCCATATTTCTTGCAAATAATTATATAGATATCAAACATGTTATATCAAATGTTGATCCTTCTTGTTGTATTGCTGTTAAGAAATGTTAAAATATTTTTAGTGAGAATTCTGTTCAGAATGAACTGTCCTATATAAAAGCAAATTTTGACATAATTGTAAACTCTATTACAAAACTAGAGAGTCAAAAATTATCTTTAAATGATAGTATTTGCATTGTTGATTCTGTCAAAGAAAGAATAGTAAACCTTTCAGGAACAATTGTAAAAAAAATTAAAGATAAATTTAGCGAAGTTTTAAAATAAAGGCTTTTCTTTATTGTGATCAATAAATAACATAATCAATGGAAGCTTTAACGAAGTTATTAATATGGATCCCTCGCTATTGTCAAATTTTAGATTTGCGCCAATCACATCCTGTGATGTTGAAAGATCGTTTTCCTTATATAAACACATATTAATTGATAGAAGGCATAACATTACTCTTGAAAATATTGAACATTTTATGATTATATACTGTAACAGCAAGAACGAGGACATTTTCTTGTGAATTTTCATTTATATTTTTTAATTAAATGTAGTAATAAATAAACACTCTCTAAGTTATATTATAATTTTATTTCTCACCAAATCTCAAGCCCTAAAAATTAAAAAAAAAATTTCAAGTGCATATATATTAAATGCATATTGCATATAATAAAGGCATATTTGGTTACTTTTTAAGTGCATGTTGCATGCGTATTTTAACCATTTTTTAGAGTATAGAATCCAGTCTCTAGACATAACACACGGTTAGAAAGGTAGGCAATATGTAGGTACATACACAAAGGAAATATTCATTTAAACGATCAATATTTCAATCACATCTTTAATTTAATTTTTTGCAGAAATATCACAATTAGTTTAAAAATGTTTATATTACCTTTACTTAATATAGGTACATCTAAGTTTAAGGAAGTATTTAAACCTACTTTCAGCAATTATTTTAGCAGCCAGATGCTTGTGATGAAAGAGACAGTTAAAGAATATGTGATTTAGATCAACTATCTTAGTTCCACACTCTCATCTTCCTATTGGAAGAACTAAGATTTTATGTAAATGCTTCGGAAAACATCCATGATCTACTTTTAATCTTAAGATGGTCGTCACAGCTACTATTGGTTGCAATTTAAACAAAATTAGTGACTGTACTTTCATCGAACTGAATGCAACATACATCCCATTTAAATTTAATACGCTGGTTAATCTAACTCGTCAGTTTCGCTACTATTATCCTAACCTTTTTTTTTTATCTGTTTTATTTTGATGGGTTTTTGGAGCCGCTGGTTTTAGATTTGTTCCAGTTTAGCACCAGCGTCTTCCGAAGTAATCGCTTTCGCACCAGCTCAGATTCGTATTCTTCCGGATGTAGTTTTTGGTGTTTATTTGCTCCAAAAGCAACTCTTCAAACGATTTCTGTCGATGGTTTGAAGATGTTGAGGCTCCGCCTTTAGACATCCTGACTTCGTTTACGATTGTGAATGTTGTGGGTACTAGGACTGTTTGTAGTTAATATGCTGCATTATAAGTGGATGCAGCTACATCTGCCTGATGTTCTTGAAAAGTGCACCAACGTTTATATGCTTGTGATTCATAACTTTCAATGGGTATTACAGCATCGCAAAATGGAAAAATTCCAGCATTTGAAATCCATGTTTAATAATAACTGGATCTATATTTTCCCAATTTTTTGACATTATAGCAACAAAAACGGATTTGGAAAGTTTATAACAGTAATTCTTTCGTTGCCACATAATGAGTTCCTCCCATTTTATTTTTAAAGAATGGAACACACTGAGGTCCATCGGTTGAAGGATGTCTTGGCATTTGAACAAGTGAGATGCCAACATGAAAGCTATGGCCATTGTAGATAAGAATACCAGGTGGGTCCTGGGTTCTTAAAAAAATGTTCTTGAAATAGCGTTTTTGCCAGCCATGAGTCCCTCATGATTCTTTTCTCTAAATACAATATGCGATGGCAGTTCTTTTTCACTTTTTTTTCACTAGTTGCTCTATAAGCAGCTGTTTCTTTTGGGCCAACAACTTTTATTCTGCTCAGTCTAAACAAAAACTAGTTTCATCTATATTGTAGATAGCTGTTTGAGAAACATAATGAATAGATCTATACTCCTTTTTCTTGCTACTTCCACTATCTTTGGCGTTTTCTGACTGAGATTAAATGTTCTATTAAATCGCATGAAATAATCATCACCTTCTATACTATCCTTGAACTGAACGGAGTTTCGATCTAATTCTCGTTTACGTAACGACCTATAAGTACTTCTTTTTTGGAGAGGCCAGACCTTCATTTTCCCATTTTCATGATATTTTCTGCTATCTTTTTTCTTCTTCGTAGGATATAGCAGTGGGTCTACCCGTGGTTGAGCTTTTGATACCTCTTTGACCTTTAAAATGTTTACATAAGGTTGCTTTAAGAATCATATAAATTATTGATGCTGTGTATGGTCATTTCTTGATTATTCTCAGCTTCAAAGGCTGATTTTAGAGTCTCTGAAAGTATTGGAGCAGCAGCTTACAAACTGGGCCAAGTGGAACGTAGGCTACTCTTGCCTCGTCCATAATTTTGTCGAAGACAAGTGTAACCCATGCATAAAGGATTACTCTCGATTAGGTACTTCAGTTTAAATAATTTCACAATTCTCTTCGGAAGTTATACGCATCGACAACCTGTTAACTCACTATGCGACGACAATCGTCAACAATGTGTCAAATTCAAACCGTAAATGAATGGCTAGCGAACGTTAGTATTCAATAGGTGGAACCATTTTACAAAAGTTGAATTAAGCAAAATAAGCGTTGATTCCACTTGCCCCAACTTTCAACTTACCTCGGTGTATCTTACTAAAATATTTAGCTTCACTTTTTCTCTCTTTGTTCACTCCTTTCTTCGCTATTGGTGAATTTCGGCTAACCCTGTAATTTTTGTGAATTTTTTATATTGCTACCAACATTTATATTCATCTTTTGTTTGCTAGATTTCTTCTATCGTTTATATTATAATATCAATGTAGTGGCGGCAATTCAATGTCAACATTAATTCGATATTCTTTTTCTATTTCCTATCTATATAAAAAAATATTTTTTCGTAGTTCTTTTCCTTTCCTTTCCTTTCTATGGTCATCTTCAAATGTTCTCGTCCTGTATCAGAGATGTTATGATCGGTTCTACGAGCTTATTTCTTTTTTTTTAGCGGCAAGTTGCCACCTCAGCTCCGACTTTGGTGTATTATTCCTAAATACTAATTAAATATGTTATTTCACTCTCTTTTCATTATGTTTTCTATTATCAGATTGAATATTGCTCTTGCTCTTCTAGTTTCAAATATCTCAGTCCTTTATGAGTCGCATAATGGCGCTTTCTGAGTCAATAAATACGACTATCATTATTTTTTTAAAATTTACATTCTTTAATATTACTAAAAATAAAAAGCGATAGACAATTTAATAGGTATAAAACTTAACTCATACATAATATTTATATCGAAAAAAACTGATACACAAATATCTACTTATCTTTCTTCTTAAGTTCTACTACTAATACGATTATCAAAATTGTAGCGCATATAACGGCTATTCCCACAAGATATAAGAGTTTCTTTCTGTATTTATTCTGATATCGAGACGCTTTAACAAGCTGCTCTGTACCTTCTTCTATATTTCCAGCTGCATGATCAATACTGTTTTCGATGGTATCTGCAAAAAATATTCGATTGTTCATTGGGTATTAATGATTCAAATGATTACTATACTATGGTACTCCTATTAGGAATGATGACAAGAAATTACCAAAAGAGAGAACGAAAGGTCAATCATTTTACTGAATATTTACTGAAATCTCAATAAAGTAATAATAATGAATATCCCGATTGAAATGATGTATATAAGATTTAGATTCAACGCTTTTTAAGAAATAACTAAAGATATTCAAAATAATATTGTAGCATTTTCTTTGCACCCTGTAAATCATAAGAACCGAAAATCGTTCACATCATTTTGCATTCTAAAAATATTAGGATAAACACCTTTAAGAGTTTGTTTATATTATTAAGTCTAGCTTTCAAGGTATTTGAATTGCCATCTCACTTTTCAATTCGTTGTGTCTCAGTTCCATCTATAGAATTTTTAAAAAATAATTGCGCAGTTCCGAATGATGATATATACAAATGATTGGCTTTTTACTAAGTATTAAAAAATAAAGCACTAAAATCAGAATAAAAAATCAGAAGACAACTAAAATTTTACAAGTGTTAATAAATCAGAGGATAAGTTTAGCAGATGAACAACAGGGTTGTCGTAGTGGAAGATCGTGTGCAGATGCAACATTCGTTATAAAGCAAATTACTGAGAAATCACTAGAGTATAACAGACCAGCATTTCGGTGTATGATTGACCTAAAGAAAGCGTTTGACAGAGTAAGACTCAAAGATGTAATCCATCTTCTGTATAATAGAGAAGTTCCCATAAATATTATAAAACCTATCGAAAACATCTACCAAAAAACAAAATGAAAGTCAGAATAGATGGACAACTTACAGAACCTATAGAAATAGGTAACGGAATAAGACAACGCAATAAGGGGATTTATTGAGCCCCATGCTCTTCAATTTGATCATGGATAAAATCATCAAAAGCGTTAACAAATGAAGGAGATACAGAATGGGCAACAAAGAAATAAAAACACTCTGTTACGCAGACGCGTCGACGACCTAAGATGAAGATATTCTGCAAAGACTGGTCCACAGATTTAACCTAAAAGCAAAAGAATTTAATATGATGATCTCATCTCAGAAAACTAAAACAATAGTAGTCAGCAAAGAACCAACCAGATGTAAAATAAAAATTGATGGCATCGGTATTGAACAGGTAATGGAAATAAAATACCTGGGAATTACACTGTCTAGCTATGGAGATCTGGACAAAGAAGTAAGAGATCAAGTACAAAAAGCAATTAGACTGGCAGGATGCCTTAATAACACTATATGGTGACACAGAGACTATAACACTGAGATGAAGCCAAGAATTTATAAAACCAGTCTAAGACCAATAATGACATATGCCTCAGAAACAAGGCCCGACACAGCCACAATGCAAAGGCTACTGGAAACGACAGAGATGAGAGTACTGAGAAGAATTAAAGGAAATACGCTGAGAGATCGAAAGAGAAGTGAAGACATTAGAAGAAAATGTAACGTACAGTGTATAAATTAATGGACACAAAATAGAAAAAATAATGGAATAACCACATAAGCAGAATGGAGGAGACCCGTGTCGTCAAAATAGCAAGAGATAAGTCACCAAACGGCAGAAAAAGTATCGGACGTCCGCGCAAAAGATGGAATGACAACTTTCCAAAGAGGTATTAATCCACCAATGAACAAGTAGAATTGCTTATAAAGAGGAAGAAAAAGAAGACACTTTTGGTCTGGAAGCAGAGGGAAAAATATCGGTGAATCTTGCCGGCGAAAGTTGGAAAAAAAGATTATCTGAAATGTCTGATAATACCATCTAAATGTAATAGTCATTTAAGTACACAGTTTAATATTCTTATTTAAAGAAATGCAGTGTAGCAGCGAAGCAGAAATGAAATTTTAAGTGTTTAAAGTTAGATAAATAACGTTTTAGGTCATTGCCAACTTGATGAATACCTCCTGGCAAACTTTTTGCGACCACTCAACAACACAGTACTTGCATATACAACCACACATCCCTAATTCCAGATGGTTTAAGAATTTTAATACCGCTCGTAAATATACAACAACTTTAATAAGATTGAGATTTGATCACGCTTGTTATCCTGTTCATCTTGCTCAAATCAAAATATACAATTCAGACTTATACGAAACTTGTCAAGAACAAGGAGATCTTAACCACATCTTTTTAAGTGTTCCAAATATCTTCAGCATTCAGGAACTCTTTTAAACAACTTGCAAACTCTGCAAATATTTCCTCCATATCAAATCAATAACCTGTTGGCTACTAATAATAAAAAAGTTTATGATTGTTTGATTAAATTTATACATACTGCAAATGTGTGTCTGTAGTCAATCTCGGCTAAGCTGGTTAACCTTTGTTTTAACCCAATTGTTTATTTACCTTTCTTTCCGTGACCTATTACTAGTAATGTCTTAAACAAATGTACTGATGGGTCCCTGGACAAGAAACTTGGAAATTAAAAACGACAACGAACGAAACAATTTAAAAATTACTCTTTTAAAACAAATAAAATTGTATAATAGAACATTTACCTACGGTGGCTCCTTGGCTATGTACCAAGGACCCCAACTCCCGCATAATTTGATTAACATCTAAAATGTCGGATTCTATCTGCCTAATTCTAGTTTCTCGCTCTATTAACATGTCTTGTTCAAAGGCCAATTCTCTAGTTTTTTGAGCCTGCATTTGATTTTCATCATTGTCATCCTGTGCTGTTTCCTCCACACTTTCTGAGGGTACCAATAAATGCAATTTTTGCTTATTGGCCACATCCTAAAAGAAAATAAATATATAATGTATATATATTTATTAAATGTACAGTGTCATCAACAATAATCTTATTTTAGTATTAATTTTATTTATGTGTATAATCTTTTAATTTTCTGTAAGTATTGTAAATCTAAGTGTACGTCAGTGTTTTGAAATGTTTGTTTTTTACAGTTACTCCCTATGAAGCCATCAAATAAATGGCGAAATATTGAGCTTTAGAAAAAACAAAGATTTTTTATTTAATATAGACCACATACCCGATATTTCCAACATATTTATAAATTGTTTTTTGGTCGAAATAATCACGTTAAATATATATATATATATATATATATATATATATATATATATATATATATATATATATATATATATATATATATATACAGTGTGTCCGTAAAGTAAGGAATAAATTCGATATTTCCTAAATGAAAAGCCTTTTTAAAAAAATCTAAAACACGTCGATTTTTAAATTTAATGTTCTACATTTTTCAATAAAATTTCATTATACAAGGTGATACACATTACAGTGATGACGGCTCTTTTTTTTAAATGTAACACCCTGTATTTTAGGACATTTTTAGATCGATAAAAATGAGCTGATTTTAAAATAGTATAATACTTGGGTCTAATGGATATAATGTGAAAGATATGGGCTTAGAAAATAAATTATTTATTATCAATTGCAAAAAAGTAGCCTACTTCTAGTTTTTCGTAAACTGTAGTTATTTTTAGTAACGATCAATAACAATTAAGTAGTACAATAATTGTATTAATTCGTGAATGTTCTGTATTATTGCTTAGAATTAATTTTAAGTAGAAATGAATTTGAGTGTAAAGCAAAGAATTGAAATACTCATGATGATTGGGTATGGAGACAAATCGCGAACTCAGATGGAAGTGTGTAATTTATTTAATGATAAATATCCAGAAATACCCATCACGCAGTCAAGAGTAAGTAAGATTGAAAAGAAATTTCGAGAAAGTGGTACGGTTGAAAATGCACGCAAATCAGGCCGTCCCTCTGTAAATTATGTTACAACATTAGATGTTCTACTTGCTTTTGAAGAAGATGCGCACACTTCTGTTCGTAAGGTAAGTAGTAATCTCGATGTTTGCAAAACAACGGTACACAAAGTACGTAAAAGTAAGTAAAGTAAGTAAAATGCACAGTTGTACAGGAATTAAACAAGGATGATCCAGATAAAAGAATACAATTTTGCGAAATAATGATGGATAACAGCCACCGAAACCCTCTCTTGGTTCAAAATATTATTTTTTCTGATGAGGCTACATTCAAATTAAACGGCGGGGTCAACCGTCAGAATTGTAGATACTGGGCAAAAGAAAACTCCAACTGGATGCGGAAACATCATACACAATACCCGCAAAAGGTAAACGTATGGTCTGGCATTGTTAGAAATAAAATCATTGGACCCTACTATTTCGAAGGTAATTTAAACGGGCCAGCATACCTTCAGTTTTTAAGTGGGTATCTCGTACCTACTTTAGTTAATTTATTCCCTAGTACAATTAATCTTGGGGGTTTTGATAAAAGTTTATAGTTTCAACAGGATGGCGCGCCTCCGCATTATGGTTTAGATGTTCGAAGGTACCTAAACGAAATTTTTCCGAACAGGTAGATTGGAAGACGTGGACATACTGAATGGCCAGCGACGTCAACAGACCTCAATCCTTTAGATTATTTTATGCGGGGTCATTTAAAGAATGTTGTTTATAAAACGAAACCTGCAAATATTGAAGACTTGAAAACAAGAATTCGTAAAGAAATAAACAATATTCCTCAAAAAAGCGGGAGATAAACAAGGTTCTACAAGAATTTGTACAACGTTTGGGTTACTGTCAAATACCATAAGGGCTACAATTCGAACATTTAAGATTAAGTCATGTATTAATTACTGGATTACTTTCAAGTTATTTATTATAATTTATTAATATTATAAATCAATAAAAATTAATTTTCTAAGCGCATATCTTTCAAATTATATCCGTTAGACCCCCAGTATTATACCTCTTTGGAATCAGCTCATTTTTATCGATCTACAAATGTCCTAAAATATAGGGTGTTACATTTCAAAAAAGAGCCGATGACGTCATCACTGTAATGTGTATCACTTTGTATAATGAAATTTTATTGTAAAATGTAGAACATTAAATTTAAAAATCGACGTGTTTTAGATTTTTTTAAAAAGGCTTTTCATTTAGGAAATATAATATATATATATATATATATATATATATATATATATATATATATATATATATATATATATATATATATTCATATATTATACATATACATAAGAATAAACACGAAAAACAATAATTGCTAAACACGTTCAAGCCGACTCATTCATACAAGGACTAAGATTTTTCTCTTAGTCCTTTTTAAGAATTTCCAAATAATTTGTTGTATTTTATAGTTTCTATAGTTTCTTCGAGACAAGTATAAGAGAGAAGTTTGATTTTGTGGTAAAGGTATTTATTCTTGAGCCAGAGTGTGCATCAAATACTTAATTGCATCATCATTATGTTTGCATCCAAACAGCCAATGATTAATATCATCAGCATAACCATTGCAATCACAAAGTTCTTATTCAGATAGATTTAGTCTATATAGGTATGTCTTGACAGTGGCATGGTTAAAGAGACATCTAACAAACATGGAATAAACATTTCTATTGGGGTAACTTCTTACGGCAAACGGCTCAGTAGGTAAAACTAGATGAATTTTTGTATAAAGATTATTGCTTCGATTACAGAAAGCATACCATTCAATTTCCCAATTTTGTTTTAGACTTTTCCTGCAAGTGGCTGTTAGATCGCTTCTATCCAGCCAAGTTATTTTTGATCCTTTTAAGATTGCCTCTTTAGCATAAAAATCTGCTTTAAGGTTACCGGAAATACCAAAGTGTCCCTTTACCCAGACGAAATTTACAGTAGTATTTTCTTCCAACGGCTTAAGTTGGTTTACTATTAAGACTATATATATATATATATATATATATATATATATATATTAAGACTATTTTTATATAAATGTTTACGTGAGTTTTCTAAGCTAATAACGCAGACATTGTATCTGACATAATTACAACTTAGTGGTTATAAATTTTTTTGTTGACAGCCCATTCTAGAGCTTTATGAATTGCGAACATTTCTGCAGATTATATAGAGCATTGTTTATCTAACTTGAACATTAGGGATTCTTTGTGGTCCGGAATATATACAGCACAACCGACTCCCAATCTTGATTTAAAACCACCCGTAAACATTCTGCATGGATTATTAAGCTTGGCTATCTAATGCTGACAATCAACTTGATTCTCATTGTCAAAATTGGAAAACCAAACATTGACTTTGGCATAAGAAACATTGAAATTTGATTGAAAGAAAGTTAAGTCACACGGAATGTTTAGACGCTGAGAAACGTTGGGATATGTCACTGCCAGAATAGGAGAATTTCTGTTATGCCACCATTTGTCGACTAGATTAGAAACAGAAATATCACACATTTTTTGTAGTAGCTCATTTTGATTGTAAGACTGACATTTGAGAATAAGTTCTTCAGCTAAAAATAGTCGTCTTAAATGTAAGGAAGGTTCCATAGATTCGGCTAGAAGATTGTAGGTGTAGATTTGCGCGCACCTAGAACTAATCGCAGAGCCTTCATGAAGGCGATCTAGTTTTTTAAGACGACTGTTTGTGGCAGATCCGTATAGAAAGCTTCCATAGTCGAGAATGGATCTGGTGTACGCACGATAAAACATTAAGTTAATTTTAGGGTCGGCACCCCATCGATAGCGATTAACTACTTTAAGAATATTTAAACGTATCTCACATTTCATTAAGCACTTGTTAATGTGTTCGTCCCATGTTAACTTGGTGTCCAATGTAATACCAAGATAAGTGTAGTGATTGTGAATGGGTATACTTAAGCTGTTAAACATAATGCTGGATATAACTGGTAAACAATGTCGCGTAAAAAATACCACAGCTGATTTTTTCGTAGTAAGTTCAAACCCTTGTTTAAAGAAATACTATCTTGCGTCACACATAATCGTTTTTATTGAGTTAATACTTTGTTGGTATGAATTATTCACAGTGTAAAAGCAGAAGTAACACCAAGGTTGGTGAGCAGTAATTATGACATTATCGTCATGGTTGAAAGGAATTTTCTGATTGTGAACTCAAATGTCAAGGTTTTAATGTTTTCCGTTGCGATAGAAATTTCGATACTAGCCATAAGTCCAGCGGAGGTGGAGTGATAATTTTTGTTCAAGAGAGGATCAAATGCAGCTATGCGAAAATTACAGAAACAAGGGTGACACAAGTATATGTCTTGTCTAATTAATAATACCTGTTTTATCATTGGTGGAGTCTACATACCCCTCAGTCTTTCCGTGAAATCTACAGTTTGCATTGTGAGACAGTTGAGGGATTGATTCAACAATATCCAGCTGTGAATGTTTACCTGTCCAGTCCAGTGTCCAACAGGTGATCCAGCAATTGATGTGTCTCAATCTTTTAGTTATAATCAGCACAGTTATTTCAGCATAATAACATACCAAATGATCTCAATATATTTTTAGATTTAGTTTTTTTCAATTGTAGAGAATGTGTTGTAACTAAGGCCGTTAACCCTCTTATGAATTTTAGTTTGCATCATATTGTTTAAGATGTTAGTATAACTATTTTAAAAGAACCTTAGTCTAGAAATCTTGTATATAATGAGTTTTACTATGACTTTACAAACGGCAATTATATGGATTTAAATATTTATTTATCATCTATTGTTTGGGTAAAATGTATAGGGAATATTGGCATAAATGTTGCAGTTTTTTTCAATTTTTTTCAAATTATTCAGTTGCGGTTAGAATGTAATAGACTTTCAGATATCTGTTTTTCTAACTACATGAGAGGTCTAAATGCAATACTAATGCAGAATGTTTAAAGTATTTTTTTAATCTGTCTATCCTGACAATCAAAACAGTTCATGTTCATAGCTTCTTGAAAATAAAGAATACTAGTAATAACATTAAGCACACAGAAATTTCAAAGCTAGAAATCTTAAAGAAATTCTGGCTCTTCCAAATAAGCTTACAAATGGTCCTGATGGTATGTCATTCATATTGGACATGTTGTCCAATGTGGTGTGCACAAAATGTATTGCTATTGTATCTACTATTTAACACATTTTTGTCATCTTCAACTTTTACTAACATTTGGAAAGAAAGCTATGTTGTTCATTCCAATTTTTGAAACCGGACAAAAAAAAATAACATTGAAAACTGTATCCAATCTGCAATACTACAATTATTTGATTGACTAGTTAGCAAGCAGAGTTCTTGGATGTGTAAGGGTTTTATATGTGAAGAGCAACATGGCTTCTCCAAAAACATATCAACTTTGACTAATTGATTAACCTATCAACTTGATATTGAACAACATTGAAAGCAGGAAGTAGACTGATTCAATTTACACAGATTTCTCTAAATTGTTTGATCATGTTTATCAGGAAATACTGTATACTAAGCTGATTTTGAATGGGTTATAGCCAAACTTTGTTTCTTGGTTGAGAAGCTCTTTCACTGGTCGCATTCAAAGAGTTAAAATAGGTTGTTATTTTTCTGAGGAAATTGTGGTCACATCTGGAGTTCAACAGGGAGGCCATGGTTCTCCTCTGCTATTTAATATTTTGTGAATGATATAGTTACATGTTTTTTGTATAGCAGCTGTGCAAAATTTGCTGATGATCTCAAATTTTGGAGAACAGTTAAAAGTATTTTAGATCACAAACTACTTCAGAATTACTTAAATGGTTTATAGGAGTGGTGCCAAAAAATAAGCTATATCTGAATATTTACAAATGCAATAAGTTTCTCTAGTTTCTCTACTAGGTTTGAGTCAAGTTACTGTATTGATAACCAGCCAGCAAAATACACATATACAGTAACAGATCTGGGTGTAATTTTCGATGAGGAATTAAACTTTGTCGATCATATTACATATATATTAATTAGGGGGTCAAAGGTAATGTGTTTTATTACTAGAAACTCTAGTTTTTTCTCCATTGCAACCACCAAAATACACATCTACAGTAACAGATCTGGGTGTAATTTTTGATGAGGAATTAAACTTTGTTGATCATATTACATCTATATTAATTAGGGGGTCAAAGGTGATGTGCTTTATTACTAGAAACTCTAGTTTTTTCTCCATTGCAGCCACAAAAATTGTCTATTGTTCTTTGGCCAGGTCTATGCTGGAGTACTGTTCAGTCATATGGTCTCCTTATTTCCGGATACATTTTCATTCCTTAGAAAGGGCTTGGCATAAATTCATACGGGTGTGTACCTTTCAAAGTAGTATTAGAATAGCAGACTATGACTACACTATCATGAAGAGGTCTATGAGCTTGCCTGTTTTAAGTGTGAGGAATGATCTGTTTGGTTTAACTTTGATTTTTAAATTAATATATGGTAGAATTGCTTGTCCCTCTCTTGTGAGTCAGATTGATCTTAGAGAACCATATTACCATGGTTTGCATCATCTAAGTGCATTTAATGTTCCATTCTAAGTTTTTTAGAACAAACCTATGGTACTAATAGAAGACTGAATAGAAGGTTAAACAACCTGAATGTATATGTAGTTAATATGTCTCCCAATGAATATATAAATATTTGTAGAAAAGAGTTACTGGTACCTTAGAGCTTGGAAACTTAACTTCATTGTAATAATTCTTTATATTTTTATTGTAACTAGGTTAATAGTTTATATATTTTTTTATTTTTAATGTTATTTTCCCATCTTTGTAGTACTGGATCTTAGAATCATAGAATTAAGTTCTAGCTCTATAGGTTTTAAGATTTTATTATACATATATAAGTGTGTATATGTACATGTGTATGCTCTGCTAAAATTTTACTCTCGAATATTTGTGATTTTAAATTTCTTAGATTTCCTTATTTATGGGGGTACATTTTGCAAGAAATAAACAGTCCAGAGAGGTATTTACAGAAGGAGTGTTTAAGCCTTGAAAACATCATAATAAAACTCTGAAGGTAGAAACTCTTTGTGGAAGACAGCGGATAGGAGTTGGTCACAAAGGCTCTCCAGTTTCTCTCCTGTGAATTATATATATATATATATATATATATATATATATATATATATATATATATATATATATATATATATATATATATATGTATATGTATATGTATATATAAATACATATAAATATATATATATATATATATATATATATATATATATATATATATATATATATATATATATATATAGATTATTTCCTGACTGTGAATTTTTAAATAGAAACTTGTTTTAATTCCTGGGTTTGTCAGTCTGTTATAAATAAAACACTTAATTATATTGCTTAAAGATTTCAGCTATTTACCATTTTCAATAAGCACTTTGATTATGTAAACATTATTTAATACAATTCATATTTATGTCTACACTGTTTGCAGAGCACAAACCAGAGAAGAGTGGAGGACTCATGGGGAAGCCTTTGTTCAGGAGTGGATGCAAAAACCTCAACAAGAAAAATAAGTCTTTTTCAATTATCTGCATAATTAATAGAATTTTTACATTGTTTTTACATGTTTTTAGCCAGTATCTTCTTTCTATTTTTCAAATCATACTAAAGAGTTTATTTAATTGACAACATTGAAAAAAAAATAATTAAGAAAGATGATATTTTTATGTAAAAATAAACATCATAATTTAAAATATAATCAAATCATTTATATTGATTGCCTTGATTTATGATAAGAGAGAAGTTTAATGATTTAATAATAAATACTGATAATTAATATCCTGTTTTGTTTTTGCAATATAACCATTTGTCTGGGATGATTCAGACTTTAATTGTTGGACTTTAACCTTCTATTGTTATTTCTAATGTATTTTTTACCTTTTGCAAAGCATGATACCTTCCTACTGCTTCTTTGAAATTTTCTTCTAATTTTTCAACTTGAAGAAGCCTTTGTTTGTGACCTTTTGAAAGCTGCTTTAAATTACTAATTTCCTTACTAGTACTGGCAGCTATTTGATTTGTACTTAATTGGGTGACATGGCTAAAATAATAATTAATGAAAGCAATAAATTATTATGTCTCAGAACATTATAACAATATTATTAAAATATCAACTAAACTTACACTTGATTTCTTATGCCTTGGTTGTCTTTTTTGGTTCCAATTACTTTTAAAGCATTTCCCAAAACTTTGATACTCTTGTTTATTGTATAAATATTAGTAACTACATTTTCTGAACTATTATTAAATTCCGTAGCTATTTGATCACTAAATACTACTTGTGTTGATGGAGCTATAGCCCCGTAAGTTGGAGGCTGACGGTTCATTATTTAGTAATACTGAATTAAGTCTGATAATAATCTTCATAGAATATTGAAAATAATGGGTGGAAGTCAATAGATAACATTTAACATCAGCTGTTCTTTATTTGGTTATTTTTGAGATAACTGTCAATATTGACATCGCTGTCAATTTTCTTCTTCTTTTAATTTGTTATTTGATAAATCCCAGAGTGTACCTATAAGTATATGGATGAATCACTGGACAGCCAGAGATGTAAGAGAGCAGACAGCTAAAAATACTCTTCTTTTTGGATATTTTAGTTTCATCGTCTAGAGTCATAGATAAATTACACCTAGATTGGTAACAGGGATAGCCAAGGTCAAATCATGTTCGGATTAAGCGCCCATTCGCTTGGTGGCGCTGCTAGTCTCGTTCCTGCACGGAGTGAGTGTGCTGTGATCAAGTCAAAGTTGAGTTTAGACCATCGAGTTTAGACAAATACGGCGCCATATTTGTATTTGTTTTATTTTTTATAATTTATTTTATAATTTAAAATTTTTTGTATAAATAGTGCAAAATCGTACAATTTTCGACGATTTTTTATTATGGAATCGAACACATTACATGGAATAACAATGTAGAGACGAAGAACTGAACAAAAAAGATGTGTTCCAGATTGCATGGATACTACCAAAGAATATAGACGCTTAAGCGTCTATATTCTTTGATACTACTTTTTTAAGTCCAGGACATTATATGGATATGTTTGATAAATGGGTGAATGCTGTTAAGAGCCCTAATTAGAGAATGCTGCAAAAGAAACTATTTATAACAATTTTCGTGTATGCGCTAGTCATTTTAAAGAGGAAGATATAGTCAATGTTGGAAATAGCGGTATTACGAGAACAGCCGTTCCGAGTTTGTTTTTACCAGGACCAGGTAAGAACTATTATACCACTGACCTATATTCTTATTCACATTATATCTGACCTTTTACTATAAAATTAGTTTATAAATTTAACCTAAAATTATATATTATAAAACCAGTCTTACTTAGCTTAGTATTTGAATTATTTGTAGGTGGTGGTTCAACAACTATCTTAAAAAGCATCACCTTAGAGAGGGTTCGGCATAAATTTCTACAGGTGTGCGCCTTTCAAAGTTGGATTAGATTAGCAGACCATGACTACACTATCATGGAGAGGTCTATGAGCTTGCCTGCTTTAAGTATGAGGAGGGATCTGTCCCTCTCTTGTGAGTGAGATTGGTCTTAGAGTACCATATTATAATACCATGGTTTGCCTCATCTATGTACTTTTAATGTTCCATTTTGTAAAACAACCTATGGTCAAAGAAGATAGACGCTTATAGAAGACCAGTTCAAATGGGCGATTTGGTTACGGTTTAAGAGGGTGGCTGCATAAACTCACAGCGTGGTGCCGTGGCCGTCGGCTTAAAACTATCTTGAAAATTTCATAATGAAATATGTAGTTAGGGGGAAGTGGGAAAGGAGTACGAACGGGTAACTTTGCATCTACGCCTAAACAAATTTCGATGCCATTGATTTGCAAACTGTCTTTTTTTTTGTTTTTTTCACAATAAAATCTTTATTTTCAATATATTAAATTGTTAAATTTTTAATTTTAAAACTTAAAAATGTATGATATTTACAATATTCAAAGTATTTATTTTTTTAATTGTATAACTTTGAATTAAAAATTGGTTTGTTCCAACACAACGAAAAACCGTCACATAACTTTTTATTATACTGTTTTTCTGCCCAGAAATTAACGAAACAATTTTAAAAAATTTCAATTTAAAAAAAAAGTATTCAATGAAACTTTTTACTAAATTATGAAATTTTCCATTTCGCCAAAACTTCCATTTCATCCATAATTTTTCAATAACAACAAAAAGCATTCCTGATTTATTTTTGAAATAACAAAATAAACTTTAACAGTACATTTTAATGAATAGTACCTATATGTGAAAGTTTTTACGCTGTATGGGTACTATTTAATCTTGTTTTAAAATAACAACTAATAGTATCTAAAACATAATTTTCACAATGAATGAATATTGGTGAAATTATTACAATATAGTCTTAAACTGATTTATACTTAAGATTTGTACATATTTCAATTAAAAATTTGAATTATAATAATTTTTCTAAAAAGATTAATTTATTAAAAGTTAAAATAATATTATTTTCTTTAAACAATTTTATAAAACGCAAAAATTTAATCCTATTCTACGACCACGCGGCATCTACATATAAAAATATCTAAAGTTGCATTTATTGCCCCACTCTTTCATATTTTAGAAGCAAACCGCTCCTTAGTGGTACCACGTGCAACACGTGCGTTCCACTCGTCCCACTTTTCTTTATCTATGTCACATCTTTTGCTATGCTCAAAAATAACAGTGAAAAATTCTTCTATAAGCGTCTATATTCTTTGCTATGGTGCTAATAGCCCACTGAATAGATACTTATCTTTGTTAAACAACCTAAATGTAAATGTATTTATTATGTCCCTCAATAAATATATAAATATTAGTAGAAGAGTTACTGGTACCATAGAGTTTGGAAACTTAACTGTGTAAAATACTTCATGTTTTTATTGTAACTAGGTAATACTTTACATATTTTTTTATTTTTGTTATGTTATTTTTCCATCTTTATTGTTTGTGCTGGATTTTAGAATCATAGAACTAACTGTTGGGTTTATAGGTTTTAAAATGTCATTACATCTTTAATTATATATATATATATATATATATATATATATATATATATATATATATATATATATATATATATATATATATATATATATATATATATATATATATATATATGTGTACATGCATGTGTTTGTGTACATAATATATTTTTATTTCACATTATTTAATTTTATTATCTTAAAATACTGTGTACTTAACCACTAAGTTGTAACACTTAATCGGCTTGTCCCGTATATTAGCCTGCATCCACATAGACAGCGGTAAGGTGTTCAGAGTTATGAATAAATAAATTTGAATGTGTTGACAGGGATCTTTCCTATTCTGTTGATGACAGGGATGGGATGTCTGATCTTAAGATGACATACTGGTGAAAAAATCTGTTGATTGTAATTGTGTTTGTCATTTCAGGCATAAAAACATTATTATCCTCTGTTGTTTGGAGTTTATACTGAGCAAATAAAGTTACTATATCAGGTTTTAGCAAAGCTTACATTCTGGGTGAAAACTTTAAGCATACCTTAGAAATAAATTATTTACCTTATCCATTGTTCTTTTTTTTTGTTCGTTTTTTCTATTTGCTATCATTCGGTTATTCCTCATTCTTGGGTTTTCTTTTTGCAAGAAGCAATATTTTGCTAATCTAATCAAAATCATAATTTTGTTGATAACCAGAATATTTTTCTGGAACTCATATTATGATTCTGATTATAAGAATAAAAGTATTATCATATAAATATATAACATATAGTATGAGTATAAATGTATATAAACTTCTTTCTAGAACTAAATCATTTAATTGTTCTGTTTCCAACTTAGCAGGGTCCTTGAGTTCTCTCTTTCTGTGAGTAGAACGCCAGACTGTAAGAGTTTTCACTGACCACTGATAGTGTGTGTTATTGCATTAGGATGAAAGTACTACAAAAAACTCAGAATGTCTGATGGCTGTCTGTTACTTATTAGGCTTTAATTTGACATTAGAATTACAAAAAAAATATTTAAATACTGACAAGTTCCTGTCACAACATTTAGAACACTAAATTATACTACATTCACCCGTCCCTATTTTTGAACAAAATATTGCAACTATTTTGGTTTATTTTTAGCTCCAGCTGATTTACAGCTAGAATGAAAATCTGAATTTTCCAATCTTGGTTCATCATTATCATCAGGTTTTTGAACAGGTAAATTTTCTGTCTCATCTGGTATTTATTTAGTAGTGGAATTCTCTAGTGTGTTATTTGGACCTTCATCATTATCTTGATTCAATAATATAACAATTCAACAGTAAACTTCTTATATAGTGCAGAGCACATGGTAAAGCAGTTTTCCATTAAGTGAATTCTAAATTTTTGGTTTTCTATGCTAGATTCACCAATTTCCATATAACTCATTGTATTTTTCGACTTAACCATTTTCTTCATGATTATATGGTGTTGTTCTACTTGAATATATTCCTTTAGAGTGTAGATAATTAATAAATTCTTGTGAAGTAAAGCTAGTTCTCCTTGTTAGATTTGATATATACCGTCATTCTATATAAACCAAATAGTGATTTAATCTGTAATTGGTTAGAATTGCTTTTCTACCAGATAATGTCTGCATTTTTTTAAATACTTCAACTCATTTGCTTTTTTTTCAATTGCATAATGTTTTTATTCAGAATCTGTGAGGGTATGTGTGAAAAAAGCAATTGGTTTTCCAGATTGATTGCTTCGCTTATGTAATCGTAGATTAATTTTTTAAAAGCATGTACTTATCTTTACCTTCTAGGGATTTATCTTTAGATTCATTGCTTTCTAAAAATTCTTGAATGTTATATACTTACTAATGTTTGAATTCTTTGGTGGAAGTTTGACAGTTTGGACCAGCCTCTAGTTTATCTGGTCTAAAGTACTTCCCCATTGTAAATTTATGCGAATAAAATTGTAGTAAAATGTCTTTTGCAGAATTAGGCTTTTATTCACATAAAACTTGATAAGAATGCCAAAACAATTTAAATACTGACCCGTTCTTGTCACAACATTAAGAAAACTAAATTATACTACACATGGCTTGTATTATTAATATTTCTTGTAACACATATAACATTTCTTGTAACATTTTTATAAATAAAGATTTTATTCTATATTTTATTCTGTAATTTTTTTAACCACTTTGGCATTTTAATGTAATGGAAAATAAATATAGTCCCAACATAACAAGAAAACCCAAAAAGTATACGAAAAATATTTATTATCGTATAGGATAAGGATTTTTCTTGTTATTTTAGGATTATATCGATTTTCCTTTACTTTAAAATGAGTTCACAATCCTAGGTAATATTACTAAACTTTTGAATTTAGCGCCATGTATATATAGTTATGCGCCCGATCACTAGGTGATGCGCCAATCATTGTTTTATTCCTTAACACGGAAGTTTCAATGCTAGGTGGTAGTGTGCTATGGTCTAGAGTGTCTGGACAAAACACTCATTATTTTTAGGGAGAATTATTATTATTAAAAGTTAAAAGGTAAGTATTAATATCCAATAGAAGTTTTAAAATTATAAACCAATTTTAAAATACATGAAATATTTTTTTTTTAGGCGAGGCTGTTATGACTTTTTGAGAGGCCACCAGATTTGGAGAGTTTTAAGCCGCATTTGACTGTCCATATTTTATTTCGAAAAGAGATAATTGTTTTGGGCTAAGATCAGCCCAGGAGGAGGGTACTTTGAACTGGGAACGAAACTCTAAACATTCTGAAAACTAAATACAGCAAGATCACTATTATCTTCCATTGTAAACATTGTATGTCCAACACTTATTTCATCTTCCAAAATAAATTCTATAGTCAAATAAATGGTGTTCAATGAGCTCTTCATTATCTCCAGTAATTGCCAATATCTTTATTGGAGACTTCGAGATCCGAGCACTATCCACATCAATGCTCAAACCCAGATGCTGGCTACGATATGTTGATGATACATTCGTCATTTGGCCTCATGGCAAGTATCCTTTGGTGTATTTTTAAACCCATCTGAATGGTATACATCCTAGTATCCAGTTCACGATGGAGGTGAAAACTGATTCATCCCTACCGTTTTTAGACGTTGTCATAAGGAAAAAACAATCTAAACATTTTCATTACTCCTGTTTATCAAAAACCCAACCATACCAATCTTTACTTGCATGCAAACTCTCATCATTCACCTTTACAAATTAATTCATAATCATTAATGATTCGGGTGCTCAAACCGATGAGCACGCTAGTTTAAAACAAGTCCTCATCCAAAACGATTACTGCGACAATCACATTAATGGGAAAATTCACAGACATCAATTTCCCACTCACACTCAATCTCAACACAAAGACTCAGACCCTCATCGAAATCTTTTCTTTCCTTACATCAAGGGTGTCACTGATAAAATCGACAAAATTCTTAAATCAAGAAACCAACAGAAATGAAGACAATATTTACCCCTCCCCCACCTCACATACACACACAACAACTTTCATCTCTTGTCTCCGATCAATCAAAAACAACATTTCAAATGAACAACACGGGGTTTACGAAATTCCTTGTACAGACTGCCCTTACAACGACCTTAGACCGAACAAATCGTAGAAATCAAAATGAGATTTATGAACATTCCATTTCTGTTTGCAATTCCATTCCAGCTCTAGGTCAACACCATCTTCATACAGGTCACAAAATTGATTTTGCTCCAGAACCATAGCCCCATCCGCGTATATAAATCAAGAATTATCCGAGAAGCCATAGAAATTGAAAAAAGCCCAAATTGTCTAAATAAAAGAGAAGCCGTCATACGGTCACCTTCGACTTGGAGGCCTCTCATAAAGAAAATATCGTCCGCTCCACCCATCGATCAAAATCCTACTGCCAGAAATGTTCGAGCCAACCCGCGAGCCAATTCCCATGGTAACCCCCACGCCAACCTCCACCTAAACCACGTCACCATCGGCGGTATAAACGAACCGACCGATGTTCCCAGTAGCAGTATTGCATTGGTTAGTAGTTAGTGATCAGTGTAGTAGTGTCTGGAGGCTCGGGAGACTACGACCATAGAATCCCTGAAGAAGACATCAAAGAGGATATCGAAAACTCGGCGCAATGATAATCGACGGGGTTCAACCCAAGAGACTGTTGAGTTTAATATTAATTCTTGTAATGGTATTAATCTTAGCTCTAGGTTTAATTGTATTAACCGTGGAAATTGGAAAAAGTAAAGTGCCACAATTAGCAAATAAATTTTTTAATCCATTGTTGATATGATACCTGTACGAAAAGAAACAACGAAGCGGTGTTGTTATGGAATATGTAAAAGTAATACACGCTCTACATCATTTAAAGACAATACATATCTTCTTCTTCTCTTCTACGGCACTACAGCCCAAAATGAGCCTTGGCCTCCTTTATTTTTTGCCTTCACCCTTGTCTGTCTGTGGCTGCTCTTCTCCATACACGGACTCCTAAAAGTGCTTGTGCGTCGCTGCTTACTGTGTCTTCCCAGCGCTTTCTTGGCTTTCCAACTGGTCTCTTTCCCTGCATTCTGGCGTTCAGTGCTCGTTTTGGTAGCCTATCCTCTCCCATTCGTATCACATGTCCGGCCCATTGCAATCTTTGTATTCTAATGAAGTCTGACAGGGGTGTTTCCTTATACAGTTGATAGAGCTCGTTGTTATATCGAAAAAGACAATACATATATTATTTTATAAATTTTCTAAAGCCTTTATTTCTTTATAAGCAATGTTATTTCTTTATTAAATAAGAAATATTTATTTAATAAATATTTCAATATAAATTTATAAACGTATATACATACGTATATACATATATATAAACGTTATATACATACATATTATACATCATTGTCAAATCTGTCTGTCTGTTGTCTGTAACGAAAAACATGGCGGCTGATGAAAAGTCCTATTTTTGATTTTGAAAAACAATCATTCGTTTTTGAAACACTGATGTCAATTCCATTGATTAGAAATTACTTGAAATAAAAAATGTTTAAATATTTTACTTATTAGGCAATCCAGACCACGTGACCTCTGGTTGGCAAACAAAGGTTATTTTTGTGATTTTCCTAATAACTATACGTTATTTATCCTGTATGAATATTATTCGCTTCATTTTTGGAATTTTTATTGTATGTAGTTCAATAATATGCTTAAACCAAATGCTAAGGAAATTATTATTAGAAGCACCAGATGTTGGACAAAAACAAGTAAAATAATATTTGTTTATTGTTGCTTTTCAAACAATGAATAAAACATATCTAAAACTAAACTAAAAAACTAACACTAAAATCTAAATCTAAAACTAACACTAAAAAACATTAACAAAAACAAGTAGATAAAGTTACGGACAGTTTTGTTGGTTTTGTGTGCCAACCAAATACAATGTTTAACAGGTCAATGGATTGCCTAATTTCCTAAATTTATTTTATATGTCAAAAGCAAAACGATTACTGCGACTGCAAAATATAGGTTGACGGCAGCCTAATAGAAGAAATCGATTATTTATAACTATCTTCATTCTATTTCAGTTTTCATCATGGACGATGACATGTACGATATGGAGTTTTGAAGTCCATTGAATTAAATTGTTTTATTTGTATTACCTCCGACTATTGCGTGTAATTGATTGTTAATAATAATGGATTTTGGTCAGCTACTACATACAGCACAGAAAAATGAAAAATCAAAAGATCAGAGGGTAATGGAGACATTCTTAAAATCTAATTATTATTCTAGAATTTTTACCATATTTACTAGATTTTAAGTTTTATTTTAATGTTATGTTATTAGGTCAGGTACTATAGCACCAAATTTGAACCTCCCAAAAAAGAAAAGAAATCCGAGAGACAACTTTCTGATAATATAAAAAAATTTTTGGCCAAGAAGGAGGCTGAAGAAAAACAAAAAGCTGAGGAAGCCAGAAAAAAGCGAGATGAATTGCTTGCTCTTCGATCTCAGGTTAGTAACATAAATTATTAATTGTTTTAAATATCCTCGTTTCTATAAGATCTTAGTACTTGAATACTTTACAGACTTAAAAGTGTATTTACTATGACTTTCTATATTTTTTATATTATAAATGTAAGTTCCACAGCGTGATTAAGTACTTTTAGAGTGGGTATGCCCTTATTGGAAAGTGTAAAAAGAGTTATATTCAGAGAAAAGGTCATCCGTTAACTATTCAGTAGATGTCCTAGAAGTTATTTTCAAATGTAGTCTAATGTAGTTTTAGATTCAACAGTAGGTGAAAGTACTTCGTCTACATGATTTTTGTCTTTTATGATATTTTGAACTTTGATTTGGAAAAATATTCACCCAACTTGTTTTTATTCTTCTTATTTAGTTCTTATATAGTATTCTTATGTACTTTAAACTTATTATTAAATTATTGTTTCTTCATGGCATGTGAAATACCAGAGGAGCTTGTATTAGCCTCTAAAAGTTTGCATTTTGGTGTGGCTTCTTTTGATTACAGCATCATCTAATGTGATGCTGTGATGATCAATCCAACACCTTTGAAAGAATAATAAGCTATTAACAAGATAAACAGTATCTGAACTGTAAATATAGAACAGATCACTACAGTAGATATAATAGGTCTATAACCTGAATATTCTCGGCAGAAATTTATCCTAAAATGTAGTTGTGTTAAATCAGAAGAGGTGTAGAAAGAAGCAGGACTAATAATAACAATAGAAAAATAATTTTGGAAAAGTAGAAAGTCTCAGATACCTAAGAAATGTATCACTGTTAAAAACAATCTAGGCCAAGAGATACTGTCCAAGATTATGCAAAAAACCACTGTGACAAGGACTCACGGACAAGGACTGTGACTGTTATATCATCTCTAAAAAGGATTTAAGCTGGGAGATACTGTCTAGGATTAATACAGGAGAACACTGTCACATTAGAGTACACTTCTGGTTATATAAATTTGGTACAATTCTTCTAATGGAAAATTATGTTTCTTAAGCTCTGTAAATTTATCTTTTAAAATATGTTAATGTTAAACTCCTTTACAGGTTATAATTTCTAGGCCATACTTATGATTGCAAAGAAAATATTACGTATTAAATAAAACTCAATGGAGAAATTAAAAACTTATTGCAGCTTTAATGGAAAAAGAGTAATTTAAATTTACAAGGAATTAAGTAGTACAAAATTTAAAAATATATGATGATTCAGATACCATTACGATTTAAAAAAAATCAGCTATTAACATAGAAAGATCAATGGAATCTTTACTGATTCATAAATCACACAAGATATACCACTTTATTTTACCAGTTATTCCACAAACTATTTGGTTTAAGAGTTTTAAAGCTCCACATAAATATATAACCACCATAAATTGACTACGCTTTGGACATGCATGCCACCTAAGTCATTTATTCAAAATAAATGAGATTGAAGACAATAACTGCAAACATTGCGTAAACTAGGTGATCTTGACCACATCTCAGAGCTGAAAGTATCTTTAGTAAAAAGATAAAAAAAGTATCTAAGATACTAAAAGTATCTTAGATACTTTTATTTAAGATACTTTTTGGTTCATTTAAAAGTTACTTTTACTTTAGATACTTCTTAAAAGTATCTAGTATCTTTTATCTTTAAAAGTATCTTTAGATACTAAAAGTATCTTAGATACAAAAAAGTATCTTAGATACAAAAAAGTATCTTAGATACTTACTCAGGACCTGAGAAATAGATACTTTTCATGATCCGACAAGCTTCGACCTGTCGCGCCGGCCGTAGCGGGAGAGACGATGTGTATTGTTCTTTGCATCCGGCCCGCAGCATTATCCGTTTATCTCGTTGGGTGTGACTCGTTGGAATTCCATGTTCGATGCTCTGAACCAGATTCTTAAGTCTAAAGAAAAACTGGAATCTCTATACGAAAAATTAAATTTTCCAAAACAAGATCGGCTCAGAGATACTGATCTAAATTATTTAGCAGAATTATGCCACATACTAAAACCGTTTGCTTTGGCACTTGACATTCTTCAAGGCGAACAAAATATGTACTACGGTTTCCTTCTACCATCAATCGTAAGCTTGTTTGTTAAAATTGAAAAGCTTAAAACCAATAAGTTTAAATATGTGGAACCTATTTTGAACGCTCTGCAGTATCTTTAAACTCCAGATTTGAAAAACTTCTTAAGTTGACTAACCAATCTGCAATAATTGCTGCAGTTACTAATCCTTTATTTAAAACACGTTGGCTTACTGCATTTCGAGGAATCAGGAATATCGAAAATGACATTAGTGAAATTAAGGATTTGGTAATTACAGAAGCTATAAAAATTATGAAGGAAAATGAGGAACAATTAAAACAATTTGATGTAAGTACAAATATCATTACTACTGTAATGAAAAGTAACAAAATGCAAAACGACTTCTTTGAATTTGATATTAACTCCGAACACTCCGATCTTCAAACGCAAAACGAAAACACTGGCTATACTGATTTAGATTATAAACGACAAGCTGAGCTGCAACTATTACAATATTTGGCCGATTCTGAAACCAACATACAAATGTTAAAAAAATATAATATTATAGAACAATTATTTAAAAAGTTCAATATGCCATTACCTTCTTCTGCAGCTGTTGAAAGAATGTTTTCTTTTGCAACTTTTATTAATTCACCCCTACGTCATGCCTTGTCTGATCATACTTTTGAAAATTTAGTTTTACTAAAAGCTAGTGGTTATACTAACCAGTTATTAGCTACCAAAATGTTACTATTTTTTTTATCCTATCCTATTGTGTTTAAAAATTTAATTATGTTGAATGTTCTGTTTTTAATGCATAATGCATCTTATGCTGTTTTTAACACACGAATTTATGTTTATTTTATATTGTTTTGAAAATTTAATGTTGGATTTTTGTTTTCACTACATAGTTATTAGTTTGTAATAACTTAACGTCATTTATTTCTTATCTACCCCAAAGCCCAAAGTATACCATTTCAAAGTACCTGCTGGCTTAAACTAAAATTGTATGATAATTTAAAGGGTTAAAATGATGTTTTTAAAACAAAAGTATCGACAATCTACTGTAGAGTAGTAGAGTACCGAGTACCTTTATATTATACCCTAAAAGTATCTTAGTTACTACAAAAGTATCTAAGTATCTTAGATACTCAAAAGTATCTTAGATACTTGAATGTATCTAAGATATTTTTACTCTAAATACTTTTCCGGTATTTTGTATCTTTAGATACTTTCACAAAAAAGTATCTTAGATACTTAGTATCTTAAGATACTTTTTGCCTCAAGTATCTTAAAAGTATCTAGATACTTTTAAAAAGTATCTTTTACAGCTCTGCCACATCTTAAGTTTCCTAACAGCTTTTGAACTCTACAAAAATTTCATTAAATTTAATATGTATGCACCATTCAATATTCAGTCTCTGCTGGCTACAGGCTCACAACATATATACAATATCATTATAGATTTCTTGTCACATACATGCATGGTTCTATAAGATTTGTAAGCGAGAATGAAACTTTTTATGATTGTGTGGATTTCAAGTTTAGATTTGAATCCATTGTCCAGTTTTGTTTGTCTGCTAAAAATGTCTTGATATGCCCCTAGACGAGAAGTAAGTGACTCCGTATGTTTCCTTATAATATTTTATTCTATTAATTATCTGTTAATTTTGTATTAGGGATAGGATTGTGTATATGTCTGATTAGAGAATCTATTGCAACTGACTGAATGACTAATGTCTATGCCATTAAAAAATCTTTTTTCTCTGTTTCCCAGTACTTAACTCTTTTTCATCAAAGGTCCATAATTGTTTATGTGTTTTTGGAGAGTTACATTTCATTTTCATAACTTTTTATTATAAGTCTTCAAAATTCTATATTCAATTAATATTTGGACTTCTAGGTCCTATGGCAGCATTTTAATATTATTTTTAACAAGATAATTGCTTATGCTTACACAATGAGCAGTGTGTATTGAGCAATTATGCCGAAAAACAAAACTTTTATTAGAGAAGATTTCCCTAACTGATGACAACATTAAGTTGTCTAAAATGTTTAAATAGTTTCATTGAATCTATCTTTGAGTCTACAATACATTTTCAAATCACCTGTATAGATACTTAATTATCTAGACTTATCATTGGAACAAATATAATGTTTAATATCCCTATTTTGAGGCCAGCTAGAAGTACAACCATCTATCTCTGTGGTCCTTCGAGCCCTGATCATGGAGTGGTTGTAGTGAAGTATTTTGAGAATTTTATGTAACCTTATATTAATAAAAACTATAAAACAAAAATAGATTAACTTAAAATTTAAATAAAATGTTTATTCAATTGAAAATTGAAGCAGTTTTTGTAGTCTCAGTAGATATTCTGCCTACCATTGTTCATCTTATCGTCTCGCATCAGCATTCGGGCGCAGTCGCACAAAAGTCGTAAATTTCGTTGAGTGTGAGCAGATCCGCCTTAACAATATGATCCATTTTTGGGTAAGAAAAAATTACCCGGCTTGAAAAGTTATATTGTATCATTTAAAACATAATTTAAAGCAAATATTAATCTGCATTATTTATACTCAATACTGTTTACTTATTCATGTTAAAAATATAAAATTTACACACATCAAATATGTACAAAGCCTTAATTAAAATTAAAATTATGTTCTAAATATACCTGAATTATATAAAAGGAATTTTTTATCAATATATTTTTTTTTCAAATTTCTTTTCAGCAAGTTTCTGATAATTTGACGAAAAACATTAAAACATTTTATTGCCCAATACTGACCATATTGACACCTTTTCAAATGATTATGTTCTTCTCTAAGTTTATTTCAACTTTTGTTGGCCTGCATTATTGGACTGATATGCTCTTAAATAATCTGTTAATGTCTCATAATGTGCTGTTGTTATAACTGGCCTCCCAGTCCCCCTGTTTCTCTCTTATAAATGTGCCTATCTTCTAGAGTAGTGTTGCCCAAATGCAAGAACAAGACGAGACTTAGACAGTCTTGGTCTTGGTCTTGCGCCAATACACTTGGTCTTGGTCTTGGTCTTGGTATTGCCCTCCCGGTCTTGGTCTTGGTCTTGGTCTTGCAGCAAGAGTCTTGCAAGTCTTGCATTTAACCATTAAATAGCATATTGCTATGTATTAAACGTTACTTTAGATCTTAGAGCAACGTAACAGAGTAAGTACATTTTAAGTTTGAATTAACATAGCCATGATAAAGACTAACCAAATTAATAAATGTCTGTCTAAACAACTGACACCGGGTGGGGTTTGAAGCGACGATCTAAGCGATCCGTGCCTATGCTCTAACTAACTCAAATCTCTAACTATCTACCATGCCCCACGGAAGTCAATCTGTTTCTTAATAAATGTTTGCATTTACTAAGCTTACATGTGCTAAAACATGGTTAAAACAAAAAAAAAACAAATTAATGACATAAGCATGCCTGTGTTTGAGAGAACATTATCTGCCTAGAAAGGGATTGATGGACATGATGGGCAAAAAATCCACATACATGTATCAAGGGCACAGATTTTTTGGGTGGTAAGATAACAAACTATAATCCACTTATTAAAGCAAAATAAATGTTTTTACCAATCTTATCTCTACTTTTATGTAAAAAACTAACTTGAAAAAATAAAGAATATTTAAAAAAGCAATGGCAATGGAAGTTATTTTAAATTAAGGAGATCCTACTTAATAAATACATTAATTTACCAAAATAAAGTAGTAGGTACATGATATATGTAATTGGTAATAAGGTAATAACCATATTTTTTTATATGTCCACCTTTTCTAGAGGTTATTAAAAAGCTTGTGATATCTCCACCGAATTTTGGTTTTTCGGGAAGAAATATTTGTAATTCCTTTTTTTGAAAAGGTATTAGATGCTTCCTTAAATCTGACGTGTTTCTGTTGTACATTTTCATTTCATCGTTTCTATGTATGTACAATTTACACAAAGCAATTTGGGATGCATAAATTATGTTGAAAAACTCATCAAATTTGCTTTTAGGTCTTTTAGATCTATAACTCCAACGCTCACTACTCCGACTAGAACTATTTGAATCTTTGTCCTTCATTTATGTCAAATTGTAAACTTGTCACTCCGGGAACAACAAGGATTAGATGAAAAACAATTATTACATTAGACTCAATGGAAAGCTCAATGGAAAGCTCAATTGGGAATAAAGTTAAGTGATGGTGAAAAAGTAACTACTATACGACTAGTTACTTTGTATTCGTTACTATCCAATACCCTAAGTATCTAATAACGAACCGAGAATTATATATCGTTACTTCGTTATTCTAAATACTTCATTACTAATATTATCTGTTATTAATTTGTCTCGTTATTCTAAATACTTCATTACTAACATTATCTGTTATTAATTTGTCTCGGTACTTTTGAATATTAGCCACGCTTTTTCAGCAAAGTTTGTTTAACCGAATGATCTCATCGCACACTCAGCAGAAACAATTAGTCTTGGGCCGATAAGATTTGTTTATTTAGATTCCTCCTGACTAAATTGAATTATTAAGTGGGTGTCCGTAACAATTATATTTTTTATTAGCTAGGGTAAAATATTTTAAATATTTTATTTTTACATTGTAATTATGACCTCTGACCACGTGTCAAATGTGTTTTTTAATGAATATTTTGATTCGGTATGTATGTCTATGGTATTGTTCATGATGCGCATAAGTTCAATTTTTCAAATTTTTATTACATATTTTTTTGCGTCTCATAGAGTCTTTAAGCATATATCCGAACTACTATACTCGCTAAAACCACACTCAGTCCTAACTGCAAGACGCAAGAGTCTCGCAGGCTTAGTCTTGTTCTTGCTTAAATCTTGCACGGTGAGTCTTGGTCTTGGTCTTGCTAAAATTAGGCGGTCTTGGTCTTGGTCTTGGTCTTGCAAAAACGCAAGAACAAGACCAAGACTGCAAGACCAAGACCGATTTTGGGCAACACTATTCTAGAGATGTTGGCGACCACATTGACCCATCTTATTCTATTCACAGGGGCTCGAAATAGATCAGTTGACATTAAATCAGTCCACTTCCTAAGATTGGCCAGCCAGGATATATGTCTAAGTCCAGGGCCTCTCTTACCCTCAATCTTGCCTTGTAGAATCAACTGTAGAAGTCAGCATTTATCATTATGCATGATGTGGCCGAAGTAAGCCAATTTTCTGTTTTTTATGGTGTTAATAATTTCTTCTTTTCTTAGCCTCTAAAGAATAGTTATGTTACTTGTGTGGTGTATATATGAAACCCTCAACATATGTCGGTAGCACCACATTTCAAATGCCTCTAATCGTTTTATGGCATCTTCTGTAAGGTTCCAGCTTTCTATTCCATAGAGGAGGACACTAAAGACGTAACATCTAAGAATTCTTATGCGTATATTGATACTTAACGATAAGCTGCAGAGCATCTTCCTAGGGATATTGAAAGAGCTTCTGTCTTTTTCAATACGAGTTATATTTAGTAGCTCTGATCCTTAAGTATCCTTAATATTGCAGCCCAAATAGCATATTTTTTCCACTCTTTCTAACTGCGTATCGCCCATTGTAATTTGGCCGTTTATGTTGGTGTTCTTACTAATGATCATTATTTTTGTCTTGCAATTTAGTTTTAGGTCGTATTTGTTAATGCTTCTACAACGTTATCAATCATCCTTTGAAGCCCCTGCACACTATCTACCAGCAACACTGTATCATCTGTATATCTAATATTGTTTATAAGTTGACCATTTACAGCAATCCCATCTTCTGATTCGTCCAAGGCCTCTCTAAAGATGTTTTCAGAGTATATGTTAAATAATGCCGGTGACAATATTATCCTGTGCCTCCTTTTATGACTGTGAAGATCTGGGACAGTTCATTTTCTAATCATACTGTTGCTTTTTGTTGGAGATATAAGTTTGAGATCAGTCTTATATCCTTACCGTCGAGTCCTGATGTTTTTAGGGTATTGATTAGTTTTCCAAGTGGGACTTTATCAAATGCCTTCTCAAAATTAATGAAACATGCTTACACATCGCAGTTGACATCCCTGGTTCTCTGTATTAGAACTTACAAACTAAAAAGTGCTTCCCTCGTTCAGAGTCCTGCTCTGAATCCAATTTGAACTTCACTCAGGTGTTCTTCTAATTTGCTGTATATGCGCGAGTGAATGATAGTAAGGAGTACTTTAGGTACACAGTTTCTGTCCACAGTTTAATTCCCTAATAGACCAACCATATGCTATTTTAATGATATTTCCTAGCATCGTAACAATTTGTTTGACAAACTTTAGGGTGGCAGTGAATAAAATTAAGATTGCTATGATGATAAATAACGTTCTGAAAGGACATGGTGCATGAAGAAGAAGAAACTTGACAAATCTGACTGGATATGATTTTTAGCAATCAAGTTGGTTTTACATTAGGAAAAAGTGTGTCCGTTGTATATGTTGTGCAGTGTACCTTTTATATTAACTTCTAAATTGAAGAGTTAATATAACTATCCATCTTTAGAATAACTGCCACCAGTGACTGCAAAACATTAAATTGGGAAAGTAAATACAGTAATACTCTACTGCATAAAATATATTGCACATACATGTTACACAAGCTTGGTGAAGTGGGCTTACAGAAGGAAGAAGAGTTCTTGAAAGAAGGTAGTTACATGATATGTAGCTTGAAAAAAACAAACAACTTTCAATTTTTATTTTTCAAACTTCCTGTAGGTGTACTAGTGTAAGAAGTGCATCATTAAAAAAATATTAAAGGTGCTTTTATATATTTCTGTCATAAGATGAGTCATTTCTGTTTAAAAGTTTAAACTTTAAAATCAGTGTCTAATCTAATTACATATAAGGTAAAAGGACTGGAATAATAGGAAATTTACTCCCATCATATTCATTTGTCACAATTTTCACTTTTGATTTACCATTTCATATACTATTTCTTTTTCAATACCCATAAAAAACGCCTTGGGGTAATAAATCCTCAGATTAATAAATACCAATTAAAACCTTTGTACCTTTATTTCTATATTTTTCCATTATTTGCCTTGTAATAAAAATTGTGTCTGTGGCAAATCCAAACTGATTTTTTGATGTTTGTATTTCATACCCTTCTATCAATTATTTCCGTTAGATATCTCTATAATTTTGTGGTCCTATAAATCTGTATTATGTTGAATAGTACATTTGTTTTTATTCAGAGGCATCATTTTTGTAACGATATTAAATCAATATCTTACTATTTATATTATACAATTTATACTAATTAAAGACAAATTGTTTATAGGACAAGAAGGCAACCAAACGTGTGAATGTAATGCTTAAAAGGACCAAATCTGCCAATCAATCTGTTATTGAAGATGCCATTGACAATGATAACACTGCTGTCACCCTTGCTGGCCCCATGCAACCTGATGAAGATGATTATGGTTACGTGTCTCAAGAGGCAGCACAGTATTATACTAAAATGATGGAAAAGTATAGTAAAATGCCAGAAAAACCTCCCAAATTTGACATGTCCAAGAAAAGTGTTAGTACTAATTTAGGAAGTACTAAAGATAGAGTGAAAGCTGCCTTAGACAGAGAAAGGGAGGAAGCCTTATTGCCACACAAAAGGAAAAGAAAGCATAAGGTAATTATGTGTATTATTATGTATACAGTGGAAATAATTTAAGGTATGTATATGTTTTCAATGGGAAGAACTGAGAGAACCATATTTAAAACGATAGAGCTATATATATATATATATATATATATATATATATATATATATATATTTATATATATATATATATATATATATATATATATATATATATATATATTGATATGATTGGTGTTTAAAGAAAATAATTTATAAGTTATATACTAGATAATTTTAGATATAACAAGTATTTGGTTATTTTAAGAAGTTATATACTAGAGAATTTAATACAAATATATTTATGTGAGGGCATTTTTAAGAAATTAGCATATAAAAAGTATTTTTTTAGTAATTATGATGTAGATATATTTAAGTGAGCCATGTGACTAGGCAACCAGATATACATACTCTGAAGTGACGTTTAAGAATAATTACGAATATAAAGTGGGGTTATAATGATAATATGTTGTTTAAAATGTGTAATTTATTAAATTAAAATGTTTAATTTATATAAGTTACTGATTTAAATGTATACTCTGATCTGAAAAGCCTAAATGCCAACAAAATTCTCGATAGATAAGTATGGAATTCTCTAGATCACCGGAGATGGCCTTGTTTGCGAAATGGTTTGTTCCAGAAAATTCAGACATGTATTTAATAGAACAAATGGAACATGATTTCTTACCAAATGGTTCTGGAACATCCAAAAAGATATAAATACCTGGTGATTTGGATTCAAAGTCAGTCAGAAAGTTTAAGTCAAGCAGTTAGAAAGTTTAAGTCAAGCAGTCAGAAAGTTTAAGTCAGTCAGTCAGAAAGTCAGTCAGAAAGTTTAGTAAGAAATATGAAAGTTAGTTGGAGTCAGTCAATCAGTTACAAATAGTCCAATTGTTTAATATAGTGAGTTAAATGAAGATTAAAAATTATGCATATATTTTAATGCACATTTATAATTATACACAAATAATTATTGAAGATTATAAAAGTATATTAGAAGAATATTGGATGGATATTGGAAGGAATTAAAATTATATTATGATTGGAGATTAGTATAAATCAACTTATAATAATTGGATATTGGTATATTGAAAAGAAGAATAAATATAAATGCTGTTTGCTGGTTTGCTTGGTGGATTATAAATGCTGGTGAAGAAAAATATCTTAAATTGGTGGAAGCTGATAATTGGAAAAAGTAATTTCACAAAAACAGGGATAACCGAAGCTGAGAAGAAGACATTTGAGTGGTGATTATAATCTATATAGTGGAAAACAGTTCATTTAGGCATTCAGTGACAGAAAGGTACAAAATTTTGTTAATATAATTTAGTTAGTGTCATAACAATTTCAATTTTGAAGATATTATGTTTAAATTTTACATTGTCTATAGAATTTAATTAGTTTCATAAGAATTTCAATTTAAAGATAGTTTATTTTAAATTTACATTGGCTAGGTTAGATATATATGTGTGTTTCATAATAGATATAATAAAGATGATTTAAAAAAGTACTTACAAACTAATTCTTTGAGAACCGCGATAAAAAATACTCATTGCTCATCATTCAAACAAACAATACATCATAACAATATATATATATATATATATATATATATATATATATATATGTGTGTGTGTGTGTGTGTGTGTGTGTGTGTGTGTGTGTGTGTGTGTGTGTGAAACGAAGACAAATAAACATATACAGACAAATATAATATATACTCGGTTCGCTATTCCCAGTCCGAACTGTCTAGTGAATTTGGTAATTATTTTTTTGCGAAGTTAGTTACTTTTTGACAGCCTAAAAGTGGCTGGAAATTACTATACAACCAAGCACACGTACTCATAGCCAATATCAATAGTAAGCAAACTAAATAGTAAATAAAATAGAACTTTGCGAATTACCGACAATTAATATTTATTTATCTGCACCATGTAATAAATAGTTATGTTAAATTATATCAACTAAAATATATTTTTTAAATATATACTACCCAAAATTTGATGGGTTTTGTATACACTTCCACTATTTAGAATAATTCTTCTTTTTTTAAAGAAAGAAGTCTGCAATAGTAGGATACTTTTAATGTAGCTATTAATACTGAGAAGTAGGAATTGTTGTGTTGTAGGTTTCCGACAATGAATCTGTCAAAATATGCCCGAGCTAAGCGAATGGAGTATACAAACAAATTTGTTAAAAGGAAAAAACTTAATTGTAGTTCTTAATTGTAGAAATTGGTTATATTTGTAGTTTTAACCAATATTTCTGACAGTCACTTTTAAAGATAAACTTGGGATGAAGACACAATGCTATAAAAAGTGTCTGTTACCAAGCGGTTCCTGTAATTGTTTTTAAAATTTACTTTTGAAAATTGTCTTTCACAACTTGCATTTGAATGAGATAAAGTCACTCAAATTAACAAATAGAAAATTACCGTCAAAATATTTTATTTGACCCACTTTAAAATAGAATTTATCCAGATTTTTCGAATTCTATTGGAATATCCTGGTATTGTTGAAGTTTCCTCCATTCTTCGTCGATCTTCTGGATCGTTTGTAGGTCTTTATGATTAAAAATTTATCACCTTTTTTCTGTTACCGTTTTCAACGAATAGTTTTCACTACAAACCTATATTCATTGTACATTTTTATTAAAAAAATATAAGATGTAATTTACAAATTACGAGTACATTCATTTCAATCCTGAAGACATCAACCAAGATAGTCAAGATATCTACAAAGTGTGTACGGACATAACAGTAGGTTTGCTAGTTTACGAGATACAGTCCGAAAACCTTTTCTCCTTATTTTTCCAAGATGGGGCCGGAGGACCAGGACTTAAACTTAAGTTTATACTTACCCTCCCGCTAAGCATGAAAAATGCGACATGTCGATGGGCTATAAATATTAATTACTAATTAAGATTACTAAAGAAACTTAATAGCATAATATGATAATATGATAATTTAATCAGTTTTATATTTCAGGTGATGTTTGCGTTTAAATATCATTTTACATAAGATGCAAAGTTATCTACCATGTAATTCCCATTAAGATATTAAATAATACCAGATCATTTAATTTTTAATCATCAACAAAAATGTAATATATGATGGCAAGTATGAATTGGATAGTAATACGATCTGCACAGATATCGCCGACGTAGTACATATTTCTTTGTCGATAACAGTTTTTAGATAACATGAATCATTTTTCAATGATATTTATGTGGATGGAACCTTATTCATAATATGTTTTTGTAATGGCATAACTTTGATTATTTAGTAAACCTACATTACACATCACAAGAAATTAATTTTTTTTTAATTAAACTTGTTGAGCAGCTCTGATTGACACAATAGGGCAGTAAAATCTTATACATAAAGATGTTGTAATAGATATCTTCTCTTACTTGGTTCACTAGTAATAAAGTTATCAAATTTAAATGAGACGATTTCTCTTTACTTTACATGTTATTAATGTTGACAAATTTTGTAATATCTTGAGGATCAATTGTTTCAACATTAGTTTATCTTACATATCGTGGGACATTGTAAGTAAGCAATAGCCCTTTATACACTGTGATCATTTCGCTGTGCAAATTTGTGATAACTACTTTATCGCTTTGGAAAAAATTATTTAATTCCACAAATTTTGGTAAAACCCATTCCAAAAGTATTTAGAAAAAGTTCCCATTTCAATAATTCACCCACTAGTTTTAATTTTATTTTACTTAGGTTGCGTTAAGATTTTGAAATTTAACGCCCCAGAAATATTTATTTTCATTTCAACGCGTGTATGTGTTACACGAGATACTAGTGATAAAAATTGAAAGCATTAACTGAAATTATTGTATACTTTACTATTATGGTATACATACTGTCGTGCGTTGCAGACAACGATAAAATTATCATATAAAACGATAATTATCATACACCTGGCAACGCAGGATGTTATTTTAAACGATGATAAATTCGATCGTAAACACTCAGGTATTAATTGACAGACTAGGAGTAGGATTTCTAAACAATTAGAAATTCTAAACCAAATAAAATTCTTCTCCACTCTCATGGCGTTGAGTTCATTTGCTGATATGTTTTGGCTAAGTTCGATTATATTTTGTCTAAGTTGCTCCAAGTTTGGCTCGCTCATGCCTGAATTCGAGCGAGCTGAAAAATCTAGGGGAGCTAAATCGAGTGACAGAGGGGACCATTTTATTGCACTTTGTGTACTAATCACACGTTCAGGAAAAATTGAAGCTAAATATTCTCTAACGACATGTGCATTATGAGAAGCAAGCCGTCTTGTTGAAACCAAATGTTTAAGTTGATTTGAAGATGTTAAAGTGCAGGTTATTTTTACATCAATACTTAATAAAACAGAATTATTTAAACATATTCGATTAAAGGAATAGCTGTGGCTACATACCAGATAATTAATTATTTTAAATTTTTCGTTATTGAAACTCTTAAAATAGCTCTGAAAAAAAAAGCTCACCAGCAGACCCAGTAGTAACACTAAACAAATGTTGCCAGCTTAGTTCCACAACAGAACAAACTTCATACCGATTGCGTTCCATTTCACAACCTAAATGCCCCGCCCCAAAACACAATTTCACTCAGCGCGGTTTTCAAATTTTAACACGGGGCTGTTTGTATGATTTAAGGACATCATTTGCAAATAGATATTTTGATTAAAATATTATTTATTTTAAATTAATTATTATTTTAAAGTTATTTTAAAAATATAATGGTGATGTCTAAAGATGCTTATCAGTTTACCAGTTAAGTACTTAAATAAATGTTAATTTACTAATTAAAACTTTTATTCTTTTGAAGGAGAAAAAGGAGGATGCTGATGAAGAAGGAGTTAGTTATGATGCTCCAGATAGATCTGTTGATGAAACAAAAAGTTCTTCAGAAAAATCTGATAAAGAGAAGATGCCACCACCTAAGCCAAAACCCAAACCAGCTCCTCCTCTAATGAACTTTGCAGGTATTTATAACCTATTTTAGATTGTGTAAGGTCAAATACGCTATTGAACATTGATCTAATGCGTATTATCTATGGAACAATATGAATTTGTGTTTTTATGTTGGAGTCACTTAAAATAATAATACAATTCATTTGTGTTTCTCTAACCTATTTTAGATTGTGTAAGATCAAATACGCTGTTGAACATTGATCTAATGCGTATTATTTATATAACAGTCTCTTATTTGGAGATCCTTAAAATAAGAATGCAATTCATTAATGTTTCTGTAAATTTACAGTTAAACTAAGTGCTATTATTTATAACCCTTCTATATTCTGCTTGTTTCTTGCTTTTCTGATATCAATAATTCATATTTATGACTTATCACAATCAAGGTAACACTCTTCATCAATACACTTGGAGTCACCAAAAGAACTATAGTTTTTGCCAAAATAGTTCACTTGGAAAGCATACATATTGTTCACTTCTATTCTTGTCAATAACACAGGCCGACAAAATTAGACCAATATTCGGACCCAGAGATCATAATATACTTTTCATAATATTTTTTTGTGGTTTCAGTTTGTTTCTGAGATATCCTAGCAAAAATAGCGGCTTTTGGCCGTTTTTGAGGTTATATAGAATCGTAATATAACTTTTCTCTAAGAAACTGTTATAACCATTTTAAAGTGTAAGTCTCAATATTTTAAATGGCGTTAAGATTACTTTTTCCGCTTGGATATTGCATTTTAAAATTTCGTAGTTTTAAAAAATATACAAACCATAAATGATTATAGTATAACGGAATATCTAAATTCGAAAATCCCAAACTTATAAAACCTTATTCCAACAACCTCAAACCTGACAACGTAAATCAAATAACCTCAAATCCAATAAGCTCAAACCTACGCACCCCAAACCCAACCAACCCTAGAAAATATCCCTTTCAGCCCACAATATCAGATCCTCAGATTCGTATTCAGCGCACCAAAAACCTTCGGAAAAGTATACTCTGTTTTCTTAGTCCCAGCTTTGTCGGCCTGTTTAATCAATTTTGACTTTTTGCTGTCCTTAATTAGTCACAGATTAACTCATCACATCAAATTCATCCAATCACCAATGGTAGTATGTTAAACACATCAAAATTGTCTAAGAAACACCATTATTATTCCACTTTTTTCAATAAAAACTTAAAAACGTTTTTGTTAATATATACCATTCGATTTGAAAACTTGTTCTCTACAAATCAAGGTATGCCATGTAAATTGATCTGTTAATTTCACTGTTTTATTAAGGTAAAAGTGACACCGCCTCAAGTTCGCACGATTAATTGCTTCAAATTTTATAGATAGCCTGTATTTACTTTAAAATTTTACTAAAACAATATTATTAAATGTAAAGAGTTATGGAGCGTCGGCATTTAACACATGTTCAAGTGGTACGTGATAATTCAGGTTGGTCTTTAACAAGTTAATGTTGCGTGTCATTTTGACGTGTCTCGGAGCGTGATTTCTCGATTGTGGCGTCGATATGAACACTTTGGTAATGTTGCTGAAAGACATGGTGGTCGTCAACTAGAAACTACTCGATAGAATCGGTATGTGGTAGGATTAGCTTGTCGAAATGTGCATATAACTGCACGTGAACTCAATGGGGCCTTACAAAATACACACACATTACTGTATGTGATCAAAATTTGAGGAATAGATTACATGAAACTTTGCAAGCCAGACATCCATTGAGGGTTCCCATGTTACGTCATGGAAATCGTGGACTCAGATAAATGTGGACGCAAGAAAATAATATGCTTACAAGAATAGAGTTCTGTATTATTCGCAGATAAAGCTAGGTTTTGTCTCTAAACTGATTAAAGAATAGAGAGTGTACAGAACCTGGTCACTAAGAGATACAGAGGCGTGTATAGGGTGTTCGTCCATATAGTGGTCTACAAGTTATGTGTGCTGGAATAATTTTTCATAATCCAATTCTTCCCGTTTGTGTAGAAGGCACTTTGAATTAATCTCAATAAATTGATCGTATCTTAGAACCTGTTCATCATCATCATCATCCAGCCTTCATTTATCACGTCCACTGCTGGACATAGGCCTCCCCTAAACTCTTCCATTCTTTGAGATTTAGTGCTCTTTGTTGTTAATTCGTCGTCAGCCCAACGTGTAGGTGGTCTTCTTCTACTACGTTTGTCTGGTCTTGGCCTCCAATTTGTGATTTTACTTGTCCATCGTGAGTCAGAACTTGTTACATGCTGGATAATGCAAGGCTACATACTGCAGCAACAGTAAGAGATTGGTTTCATAATGAGGAACTTCATATCACACTTTTATCGTAGCCAAGACAATTACCAGATCTTAATCCCATCCATCATTTATGGGATATGCTTTAGACACAGATTATTCACAGGAAACACAGATTATTAATCACATCTTTTGTTAGATTTTTATGTTAAAAATTTCCATTAAATTAGTGCATTTCTTAACTTTTCTTCGATTATTTTATCATAAAGAAATCATAGTACACTAAAATTAAGCTGAATTGATTGCTAGCCAATCAGGCATTATAACGGTATGTCACTTTTTAAAATCGAATAAAAACTGATGTATATAGAAGAAAAAACTGTTCCTTAGACATTTTTGATGTATTTATATTAAAGGCCTATTGAGAAATTTAATTTGCCACCTGAACAGCTGTCGTATTTTAGTTATAAATTTGGTTAAAATTAAGAATTAACTGTTTGTTTATAAATTTATTTATTGTTTTTTTTTATAGATATACTTAAAATAGCAGCTCAAAAACAGCATGAACCAGTAATAATAGAGAAAAAAGAAAAAGAAGAAGAAAGGCTTTTCACTAAAAAACAAAGGAAAGAAATGGAACGTGAAAGAGAATCTCAGATGAGAAGGGAAGAAAGACGTCGCCAAGAAATTATGTATAGTAAATTAGCGAAAGCAAGGCAAAAGGAAGAAAGAGAAAAATTAGGCAAATCAGATGCGAGTGCCAAAGTTGCAGAAAAACAAAAGTCACAGAAGAATGATGAATCGAGTGAAAGTAGTAAACCTTCTAGTAGTAAAAATAGAGATTCTGATAAAACTGAGGGTAAACCAAGTGGTAGAGAGAAACCAGACAAACCAAAACCAAAAAGTTTGTTGAGTGCTTTTAAAAGTAGACCTAAAGACGACGAAAATCCGTTCCAGGAGGAAAGCAGACCTGGCAGAAAATATTTACCAGGTAAGTCAAAATATACATTGAGAGAAAGATATTTTTACGATAATGATAATTTCACCTGTCACATATTAAAAATATTTAGCATTAAAACTAAATCCAGAAAACGTCAGTGTGTACAGATAAATACAAAGTTACCAAAAAACTGAAGGTTAATTAATCATCATTACCACAGTAAATCTGTGAAAAAATCATCGATTTCAAGTAAAAATCTTATACAGGTGTTTTAAGGTTCTAAAAGGTGAGAGGGCTTTGACATAATGGGATAAACCCTATTCATTTTACAAATTCCCAATTGTCAATAGAAGCACGTGAAAGCCAAACAGGGTCGTACTGGTATCATATGATTTTTAAAAATATTTACTTTTGAAACTGTTAGTGTAAGAATTTCTTGAAATTTTATCATTATATCACAATTAAACTAAACTCTAAAAAATAACACGACCAGTAAATAACTTAACAATAACTAATAACATAACTATAACACAATATAATAACTTAAAAATCAACACGATATGAATTTAAAATGCTGGCAAGTTTGGATCTGTAACATGAGAATCTGTCTGGCTTAAGGTAATAAATTATATTTAATAGTCTCTTGACGAATGAGACGGCGAATATCAACACGTGCTCATATTTACTGATGGGAATTTGCTAAATGAATGTACTTTAGGTGGAATAATTTGAAGGAATATGAGGGATAGCTGATGACAAATCCTTGACGACGTACGACTAATTTTGCTTTGTTTTTTTAAACAATTTTATTTTGCCCTTCTTTGTAATGACTGCGGGAACTGAAATGCTTATTTCCAATATTCCTCCACATGTTGTACTAATTGTTGACAATGCTTGTTATCACAACGTGCAAGCTGAAAAATGTCCTAATATAAGTTCAACGAAAAATGTAATGAAAGAGTGGCTAAGTCAACGGAATCTGCCTTTTTCAGAAGTTAAGTTAAAAGTCGATTTTTACAGCATTGTACAAAGTCATAAACCTAGATTTAAGGTGTATCAAATTGACAGAATACTGAGTACTAGTGGTCATTCACTTCACTAAATTAAAATAAAATAAACTTTTGAGGAAGACTCTACCGTTACCACGACGTCGAGCGTCTACCTGTGCCCACTCTTTCTCTCCGAATACTTTCTCTGTCTGTTCTCTTCGTCGACGGCTAAGATTTTGAAACTTTTTCCTACATTTGACAAACAATACTGTCACTTAAAATTTTATTTTTAGGCTCTAATTATCCATTTAGCTCTAGTATTATCTAATATTTACTTTCCCCATTTAACCATTTTTTCTAATTCGGACACCTATATTGAAAATGTTTTTATTCACTTGTACTCGTTTTACCGTCTATATTATTAGATTTTATTTTGTTTCTAATAATTTATAAAGTTTCTGATAAAAAAATTCGAAATATAAAATTTTGCCATATTTCAAACAAATATACCACAAATTATTTGATTATTGTGTGTATGTAATATGAAGTATATATTTTTAATAAATCTATTACGTTTAGGGGATATGCGGTACAAACCTGATCAAGATACAAAAACACCAACACCTAAAAAGGAGCCAGAACCAGAGAAGAAAGTTTCATTCAAAATTCCTTCTAATAATAATATAAACAAAAAGCCACCTCCTAGTATCAATTCCAATACACAAATTAAAAAGACGCCACCTAGCGATCCAAAACCTTCGAGAGAGCCTTTGGCTGCTAAAGGAAGTATGCCTCAAAAGAAACTATCGGTAGAGCCCAAATCGAAGAAATTTCCACCAGAGGATGTTAGACGAAAATTACCTCCGAAACTACCCCCAAAACAATTTCCACCGCCTGACGTCAGGAGAAGTGGTAGTTCTAAAATGGTTGTCAACAAAGGTAAGTGTCTAAATTTTACTTCGAAAGAAATTAATTCTGTCTATGTAGTCGTCATACTGGGTGTTTTATTAATCTATAAATATTTTACCTGCACAGTTCTGATGTCAAAATATCACGATATAATCCAATTTACTTAAAGAAAATATTGTTCCTTTATGAGATACATCCATTTAAAAAAAGATATTGCTCCTTTATGAGGTACATTCATTTAAAAAAACTAGGACAGATTAGAATGCAAAAAATGCATATTTTCAAAAAAAAAATTTCTTTTTTTAGGAAGAATATTGGACGACGACGACGAAGACGAATATGATTCAGAAATGGACGATTTCATCGATGACGACGATGCAGGAGACGATATATCTTCGTACATCTCTGAAATTTTCGGCTACGATAGAAAAAGATATAGAGACGTTGATGATGATGTCGACGATATGGAAACTTCATTTGCACAACAGATGAAAGAAGAAGTTATCAGTACCAAAATAGGTAAGGTTTCAATAATTCTGTTATGTTATGGTACGGGTTCATAGGAGGCTTCGTCAGCGAAAACCGAACGCATCCGACTTCGATTCAAATATTCGTACGGAACTTACCCTAAACTTAATACAAGTGCAAAAAAACTTTTTCTTGTTTATATGAAATATTAAAAGAGCTAAGAGCTTCCAAATACTGTTCAAATCATATTCTATATATTGCCATTTAAGAAAAATATCGATGTCATATGACAAACAAATGAATTCTCTTATAATGTGGGAATCTAGAAAAATACATTAACTTGTTCGAACGTTTTCCATTATAGTTGAAGGCTACCAAAATTTTAGGAGAAGTCTATAAGGCCCATTGAACAATAAATTGCACTTTTGAAATAGCGCGACAGAATCACTTTCAAATGACGTTGTTTGGACTTCAATTTACACGCCAATTAGCCCAAAATTGTCTGAACGGCAACATTATACAAGTTTATTCAACAAGAAGTTCATAACTAGCGCAAATATATAGTCCAACCTTCATGGTTTCTTCTAATCCCTTCAGACGTATTACTTGTCATATGATCCTATTTCAAATAATTTTACAAATTAGACCCCCCGCCATTTTGAACGAAGTACAAATTCCTTAGATAAGTTATACAAAACATTGTTGGGGTGGTGGCGCATGCTTCGTTTCTATAGTGCTCTATATATGCTGTACATACTTTTAATATTAAAATTTTTATTTAGGTATTATGGAGGATCTCGAGGAAGAAAAGAAAGAAGAAGAAGCAAAGCGAAGAAAAATCTTAATGAAAAAGAAAATGAAAGCCTCATGATTTTTAATGTTCGTATTAGATTTTGTACATTTTATAGCACAGTAATCTGGTATTTAATTTATTGATGTTGGGATGATATAAATGACATTTTCACTTTATAAATATTTTGTGAGGTCTTAGTAACTAAATGGTCAGAATATTTATCTTAGGTTTGATCTCTATGGCGTGATTTAATGACAAACTTTTCATACTCACATTTATCAATAAAGATGACCATTTTTTATCCACTGTCAATTTTTGACAAAATTTTCTATATATGTATGTACTTTATTACTGCTTCAACAAACTTTATTGCTTAAATTTTCGCTGTAGTATAAAAAGTTACTTCTGATCCTGTAACATGTAGAACTGCATCGCAGCGAAATAGGAAGTTGTACTTTTAAAAACCCGTTTTTATTCAGAATTACTGGTTCTACATAAAAAAAAAGTTAGGTTATTCTCAACTTAGTAAATTTTTGGTTCTCCTAATTTCGGATACCATATCTTTTATATAAAATTTCTTGTAGTTAATTCAAACTTCTAAGCAGAAGTCGCATACATAGGTTTTATTCTTATCACTATTGACACATTGCTCATGACACCATCGAAAATACTTTATCTACTCCTCATTATGTGTGTCTTGGGAATATAATCCAGTAACAAACAAACATTCTTTATGCACTTCGTCATTGCTTTTATGTTCATTGGAACCAGCTTATTTGAATTCCGGTTATAGCAATATCCCGGTTTAAAGCATAGAAATTGGAGGTCACGAAATATTTATTACAGCTTAATAGAATATTTTTCAGATAAGCAAATAACTTTTTATGTTTAATTTCATAAAAATTTAAATGGTATCTGGTTTATCAGGGTCTGTCAGCTAATAAATACTTTATTACTTTGTTATGACCACCAAGTCGATATTTCCCCGAAACATCATAAAGCACTTTTTCATTTTCTCTAAAAATTTGTATTGCCCACCCATTTCTATTTCGTTGCCTCTTAATATGTACATTTTTAGAATTGAAGTTAATTTTACTTAATTTAGAATTCACCCAGATACCTACCTGTTTGCAAGTGAATCACTTGCAATCATCAATCAAAAGAATGGATCTTAAAAGAAAAAGTTAATGTAATTGAATACGCAAAACAATCCAAGTGCAGTAAAATCGAAAGTGCTAGAAAGGTTGGGATTTCACAAGCTCAGGTGAGCAAACTTTTAAAAATTCAAGACAGTTTCATCAACGATTGGCGAGCTCATTTAAAATTAACCCAAAAACAAACACGCAGTGGGAAAGATTCAGGCGTCGAACAAGCATTAGCCGAGTGGTTTACTGAGAATTGAATCTGAAATGTACCTATGAGCGGTCCAGTTTTAAAAGAAAAATCTGAAGAAATAGCAGAAAATTTGGGTAATGCGAATTTCAAGGCAACTTGGATGGTTCTATAGATGGAAAAAACGTTCACAAGTTACCTTCAAAAAAAAATGTTGGAGAAGCAAAAGATGCCGACGTATTTGCCGCAAATGCATGGATAACGGACGTCTTTCCTCCATAAATAAAAATTATGAAAAAAAATATATAAACCAGCGTGCGTGTACTATTGTAACGAAACTGCGCTTTATTACTGAGCTACTCCAGACGGCACATTTTGTTTCGCTGGGGACAGAGCTTTAGACGGAAAAGGAAAGATTTCTTTTCTCTTTCTCTTTCCCTTTAAAGGAAATATTGTCGATTATGTGCTAATCCGATCTTGTTCTTCTTCAAGTGTCATCTTCGCGGCGGAGGTCGGCAATCATCATAGCCATTCGGATTTTTGAGACGGCTGCTCTGAAAGGTTCATTTGATGTACATCCGTACCACTCTCTCAGGTTGCGCAGCCATGACATTCTACGCCTCCCTATGCTTCTCTTTCCTTGGATCTTTCCCTGCATAATCAGTTGGAGCAAGGTGTACTTCTCTCCACGTATAATATGTCCGAGATATTCCAATTTTCTTGTTTTAATTATATTTAAAATTTTTAATTATTTATTCATCTTTCTCAGAACCTCTTTGTTTGTAATGTGTTCTGTCCACGATATTTTCAGAATTCTTCTATACACCCACAGCTTGAATGATTCCAATTGTTTCATTGATGTCGCATTCAAGGTCCAAGATTCCATTCCATAAACAAAGTCAAAAAAACATAGCACCTCGCCAACCTAACTCTTAGTTCCAATTTTAAATTCCTTGTATATAGTACTCTTCTCATTTTGTTGACATTTGCTCTAGCATTTTCTATTCTGATTTTGATCTCCTGAATGTAATCATTTGTGGAGTTAATCATTGTTCCCAGATATGCATATTTGTCCACTTGTTCGACGTTGGTTCCGTTTATTAGAAGATTCTCGTTATTTCTTTGAGTTTTCGATATTCTCATAAATTTCGTCTTCCCTGACGTTCATTGTTAGACCTTACTCTCTTCCATACACCGCTATTGTGGTTACCAGTCTCTGAAGATCTTCAATATTTTCGGCTAAGATCACAGAGTCGTTCGCATATCTAATGTTGTTAATGGGAACTCAATTTACCTTTATTCCCGCTGTTTCACCCTCAAGAGCTTTTTTCAGGATTTCTTCGGAGTAGGCATTAAAAAGAATTGGCGACAATAGGCATCCCTGTCTCACTCCACGTCTAATTCCAATTTCTTCTGACAGCTGTTCGTTAACATGTACTTTGAACTTTGTACTTTGATATGATCCTGAGGTCGTTGTAGTCAATCTTCTTTGATTTCAGGACGTTCATTAATTGTTTATGCGTACTTTATTGAATGTTTTATTATAGTCAATAAAACATGCATATATATCTTGATAGACGTCCATGCATCTGTACTGTATCAGTATATTAAGTGAAAAAAGTGCTTCACGCGTTCCTAGGACTTTGCGAAAACCAAATTGTGTATCATTAACGCCTATGTCCAGTTTGTGATATATACTCCATTCCACGAATATACGACTGTTTTAAATTCGCTTTAAGGTATCGATTTAAATGGTCCAATGTGCTGAATTGTACAATAGTAAATTCTCCCCATTTTTAAAATACTGTTATGACGAATATAAACCTTAGATTTAAATATGAAGTTATGATATAAATATAGAGTTAATAGTTTATAGAACAGTAATTCAGATTTTGAAGTACATAATTACTATCATTGAGTTTAGTATTGTAAACAAGTTGGTTTTTGAATTAAGTTATTTAAACGAAGTGTAACAATACTTAAGTGATCAAATAGTGTAATTTATTTAGTCGAATATTCGACTAAGTATAGTATATTCGATTTAAGTATTTAAAAAAAAAAACAAAAAAACGTATATAAATTTTCGTTACTTTTTACTATCTGTAACGACTTGTTACTTTAACTATCAATAGCCGGTATGTTATACCCGTTACTTTCGGAACTTTTAAGAGTACATCCCCTCAAAGCAAACAAATATTTAAAACTAACAAAGTGAAATATTAAATCCTTTTTCTGGTTTCTGAACCATCGTTCTGCCAATTTCTTTTCATTTATATTAAAAATAGTATATTTCCTTTTTATTACAGTTATAGTACCTAATAAAGTAATAAAATAGTGTAATATCAAAGAAACCCGGCATGCCTCTTTGGTGTTTACATTTCACGGAAAGCTTACCCAAATGTCTGTCATTATATTTATTTATAGTAGTGTTTGTGTAAAAATTTTTGATATTTTCGGATTAAATTTCACAATAAATTTTGCGTCTATCGGAACATCTATTAAGTGAAATAATTTTAGTTTAGATGTCATACTAGTAGATCCTTTTTATTGGAATAATGATTAGACCAATTTACCTTCATACTTCTACTTGCACAGTAAAATATTCATTGTCGAAGTAATCCAAAACAGTCGTATATTCGTGAAATAACCTATATTCGGTTTTGGATGACTTTTACTAGTAACTTTAGCACATAAGACATCAAGCTAATGGTGCGGTAATCGCTGCATTCTCTTGCGCTGTTCTTTTTGAGGAGACAAATAAAAATCGACGTTAACCACTCTTTGGATAATACGCCTGAACTATAAATTTGGTTCAAGAGTGTCACTAAAACATCAATGTGCTTCTCATTTAGAATTTTTAGGATTTCTATAGGAAGCATGTCAGGTCCAGGGCTGATCTGCCCATCTTTGTACTTTCTCGTCCGTCTGTGTTATAGTAGTCCCGTGTCTATCCCCAAGTGCATCAGTGGGATTTTGTTTTCTTAGTAATGCCAGTTCTTTAAGTTACTTGTGTAGGTTAAACAGATCATATTTATTTTGAAGGTCTTCGATCTCTTTGCATTTATCTTCAGAGTATTTTTCTTTTGCCTGCTTTATCGTCTTCCTGATCTCGTGGTTTATCTCTCTATATTTATTGTTGTCTTTGTTTTTGAATTGTCTCCGTTGTTCCATCATATTGAGTATCTCGTCTTTCATACATTCTTCCTATTATGGCTAATCCGATGAAAGCCATAAATTGCCACTTTTTGTTATTAGAAAGGCGTTTAAAAAGTGTAAGGTGTTTTAAATCCGTAAAATCGTTGCCCGTAAAATATATTTTTAATAAAAATACTTGATAACAATCCTGTTTAAGAAATGGCTTATTGACAAGAAAATGACAAAAAAAAAATAGAAAAGTTCTGTTATTTGTTGATAACTGCTCTGCCCATAAACCTGACGTGGGGCTTAATAATATAACAATCCTTTTCTTGTCCGCTAATACAACTTCACTAAGAAATACATCCGCAATTTCCAGTATTTCTGGAATTCTTTGTAGAGTTGCTTTAGATTGCGATTCCATCCCGGTATGTATTCTTCCGTATATCCACGTGGTAGATGTTATTTGGCAGTTGCTATAATAGCATTGGTAAGTCTGTGGTAATTAGAATTATTAGGTGGAATCCATCTATCAATTCTGTCCAGTTGATCAGTGAACTTAATCTAGTTAGCATTTTTGAAGTTCCATGTTGGTATAGGAATGGAGTGAATATTTGGCATTGTGTAATATATCTCGAGAATTACGGGGCGATGCTGTATGGTAAGTTATTTATAACTTGTCTTGATATTGGAATGGGACTATTAAAGGCGTCCTCAGTGACAAATCATAAATCCGAATTGGTTTCGGTATTCCAAACTGCTAATTTAAGGGTATTCTTCTCTTTGGCATCAAATATTAGACCAAGTTATATACTTCCATCCAGCTGTGTAGTTATCCGTTGTCTACCAGTAATTGCATTACTACTAGGCTACAACTACCTTATTCCTATTATACCTTATTCACCTATTAAAGATAATTTTAGATCGCTCTCCTTTTTTTTGTCGTTGACAAAAATTGCATGTTTTAAGTATAATTTATCTGAAATCTGACTTAGTAGATGACATGAATATAAATAAATATCTGTTCCGAATTACAGATCTGTTTCAAATTACACATACGTTTGTAGATCTACCAAACTACTATCCGAAATTAGGAGACTTTTCTAATAAATAATGAAACCTATTGTTCAAAATTGAATAGGCTGTTAATTGTAGGAAAATGAACATAATTTTATTTAGAAAGAAAACAAAATTAAAAAGTTAGTTTCAATGCAATGAACGTCAAATAATTCAAACGTTTAAATTTTCTACGTATGTTTGGTAAATCTTACTAATAGTTATGATTATTCAGACATCTCAGGAGTTATATTATTTTCACACATTAATTTTCTGATATTATTGTATATTATTGTTATTGTATAATTTTTTTTCTCTCTTGGTTAATAAAAAAACTTCGTAATACATTCCTTACCAATTTATATATCAATAGTAGCAACATAATTCCATAATGACCAATACATGGCTCAATCACTCACCATATCAATGCATTACATATCATTTTTTTTTAATCTGTAAGTATTAATAGAATATTTTTAATTTTTACTGAATAAGAATATGTATCTTAACTATCATAGTTAACCGCCTCGGTAGCGCAGTTGAAAAAGCAACTCCTTATCGAGCCTTCGCTCGGTTGGTCGCGGGTTCGAATTCATCTGAACATGAATTTTTCTTATAAATAAAAATAAATTTTCATGTCCAGTCATTCTGATGTAATACGCGAATCTTTGTAAAGGCAGTCAAGCCGACTTTACATAGTAACAAGGCGTTTATTCAATATACATAACAAACAGGTTAAGGAAACATAAAAAAGAGGTTAAGCCCAAAAGACCTCGACAGATAATGCTGCAAGGAGCTGCTACATAGCCTTGTGATCCTATGTAACTGCTATCATTATTAAGTTGGAACTATATTTCTAAGGAGTGTAATTTAAACTCTTTTCCTTATTACCAATATTTAGATCAGATCGGTATTTCCAAAATAGGATTTTGTTAAAATTTAGCAAATTATTGTGCTTAGCATGTTAGTATCTATTTAGAGGCTACTCTGAGTTTTGTTACCTAATTGGTAATACTTTTTTGTAGACGTATGCTCTGTTCCCAGTATATATACATACTCACCAGGCTCCCTAAAATAAAAGTTCCATTTCCTCCGGAAAAGCTTCTTCACTTCGCTGGTAACTAACTTCCTGATAAGTATTGCGACATCCTTGAAACACCCCGTCTCAAATATAGCAGATAAAAACTGCACGCCAAAAACGCTAATTCAGAGCCGTTCCTAATAAGGCTGGTAACAGCAGAGGTACCTTCTCCCTCATTGTTCTCCTTTTCTACATTACCACTATCAAAGTCCCCGCTCTGCAGCAGCATAACACCCAAAAACTACTCACTCGCAACTGACGTTGCTCACCCCCTCAAGAGCTCCCGCAAAAAGGGAACAGCCCCTCCTTGAAGAAGCGCAAGCTTAAGCAAGGTCCTAACGTTCAGATTGATTGATTGATTGTACCCTGATCCACGCAAGACGTGTCCCAAATAAGAAACCTTGACATGTTTTACAACACTCAACAGTTCTAGACCTACTCCAGCCCGACGCAACACCTTCTCATTGGTAACTCTCTCCATCCACGAAATTTTAAATAGTGTTTCCGAAATTCACATTTCATATAATTCAATTCTATTTATTGATTTTACTTTTATTGGCCATGTCTCTGCGCCATATAATAATAATATCCACACATACCACTTTACCACCCGAAGTCTAAGATTTAAGGGCCTTTCTTACTGAATGAGGTATTTATTGAATTTAGCAAAAACTGCCGTACCCATACCTACTCTTATTTTAATCACACTTGCTTGATAGAGTGGATCCATGATTGTTAAAGTTCTCAACTCTTTTAATTTGTTGATCGTTTTTGAGAAGGTGTGCTGTCTGCTGGAATAGGTGTTTCGTTCGCGTAACGTATTATGTTAATTATGACCCCGTTTAGTTTAATTCCATGATATATATTATTTTCTAGAGCAATTTGTAATACTTTTTCAACATATATGTTAAAAAGCATTGGTGACAATATACAGCCCTGTCTAACACCTTTTATACATGTTTCGTGGATCATGATTTGTTAATTTTAACATCGGCCTTCTAAAGGTTACAATAGAGCGATCAATAATCCGAATGTCGTTTTGACACCTGTGTCATGTACAATGGGCATAAGAAGACTATGGCCTATATTATCGAAAGCCTTTTGCTAGTCGATAAAACAAATGAATACCTTATTTATCTTATCGTAGCACTTTTGTAGCAGGAACTGCATGTAAAATCGTGCCTCTGTGGTACCTAACCCTTAAAACCAAAATGCGATTTTCCACTAACCTCTTCACATTTTTTATACATATTACCTGATGGATAATTTTAAGAAATGCTTTAAGGACGTGATGTGCCCGCAGTCATACATTTTGTTGAAAAGTTCACATTTTTTATCGACCAGCTTCAAGACTTAAGCATTTGTTGTGGCCAGGTGTTTTGCCATTTTGAAGATGTGTAATGATAGTCACTTCTAATTTAAGTATGGGTCTTGTAAGAATTGTGCTTATACTGTCACTGCAGTTGGCAAATACGTCTTGAGTGTCGATTATAATTCTGTTACCGTCACTAGTTGAACTGATATTTTTTGTTCTAAACGTCCATGTGATTTCTTTTAATTGTTTGTGAAAATTCTGCGAGTTATGCAACTCATGCCATTCTTCTGCTTCTTCACACTTATCAACCAACTTGTCAACTTACAAAAGTTATCCATTTTAAATTCTTAGGATGCTGGATAAACGACACACCAAATCCTGATGAAAAAATTAAAACTCGTATTCAAATAGCAGTGGGCTTATTTATGAAGATTATGTGTTACTTGCTGTAAGCAATCGAGAAAAATATAGGCAAATTGTCATGTAGGCTACTAATGCCTAAATTTGGGCACGATACTTGAAGAAGAAGATAGTTTTTTTTAAACACTGACAGCTATTTTTAAAATTTTGTAGTACAATTTCTGTTGATGGTAAAATGTCATTATTGTCAATAATGTTGTAAATGTTGCCATACATTTAACTATGAAAATTTGATGTCTTTTAAGTTTATTTATATAACTTGTTTATTAAATACACGCACGTATTACACATATTAAATACTGCTAATTGATATTTACATAAAGAATTTCATTTCGCTGATATAAAATGTATTAGAAAACTTAATATTTAGACTTTGTTTTAATTGTCTAAATTAAAAGTAGTTTTACACCAGCAAATGTTTATATTTTACTTAGGACTTTTTGACCAGACCCTCAAAAATATAAAGTGAAAATGTTAAAAATGACCTTTTTAAATTGATTTTATTGTTTGCATATTACAAAGTGTTATTTGAGAAGAAGCAAGCAACATAACAATTGTGTTCCAAACTATAATTACCATAAAATTAAGGACTTTTTAGAAGGTATACATTAATTTTATTACATTCTGGGAAAACATTATATTTATGGAGTTATCCATTATAATTTTGTGATAGGTCGTATTGTGAAATATTTATAAATATATATTATATATTGTTAAAATATATTTCTTCAGAAAGTTTTAAAATTTCAGTACCTGCATAATATACTTTCCATGATAATTCCATGTTCCATGATAATACCAATCTTGTTTTAGACTGGGTAGGTCTACAATAGACCACTTACGTTCAACCTATTTGAAGATTTTAAGTTAGTCAATGACAACTTACTATAATAGACTTATCTTATAAGATATGATCTGCATGAAGCACCTTATGAAGATGGGCATTCATGACTTCTTGTGCATAATACGCGGTTATCTATAAAACGAATTACATAAATTTTTTTGTGAAAGATATATGTGTTGCAAAATATTTTAACAATTGCTACGCATTTTTGGGACAAACAGTGATATCTATGTTTTACCATCCAAAGTAGGTAACCCTTGCACATACACTAAGAAATGTGGTTTAGCCTTTGTCTCTTCGAGTTAGTCTTTGATTTAGCACTGCCTCATGAGCCTCGATATAGGCGAAACGTGTAGTGTGACGGAAGAAGGGACGTTTAGAGGGAAAATACGGCATTTATGACTTCTGATGCATAATACGCTGCCCTCTTTTTTCAGGGAATAGTCAAAAAACCGAAGCGTTCGCAACAACAGAATGTTGTGTAACTGTGATCACATTATATACGTAAATACAAATACAGGGTGTTTCAAAAAGGTATGTCATAAATTAAATCACGCATTCCGGGGACAAAAATAAATTGATTGATTCCAACTTACCTTAGTACAAAAGTGTACACAAAAAAGTTACAGACCTATGAAGTGTCAAAATAAAAATTGTTTTTTTGCATTATCTCCTAAACTACTTGACATTTTGTAATAAAAATGGACACGTTACTTTCTTGTTCTGAAAGCATTTTACATACAAAAGAACCAACAAAATCTAAGCGCACAGAAAAATTTTAAGGGGGGTGTGCAGCCCTAAATCCCCCCAAACTTTTGATTACGTTCAAATCAAATGAATGTTGTGGCATCATTAGTTTAACACATTATTTTTAAAACTTTTTTGCCTCTTATCACTTTTTTCAAAAAACAGTTTTTATTGAGCTTTTTTTCATTTCTGTTAAAGTCCTTCTGCCAGATTAAGCTCTTCCAAACATCGAGAATTCGCGACTTTTTAACAGAATTAGCACATTCCAGATTAAAAATTTGAATTCTAAAACCGTCTCTTTTTTCGTTTGCTGAGGTCGCTATTAGTAATTTATTAGGGTGCAGTCCCTCAGTCAAATGGTTCCTGTTTTATGCGTAGAAAACTCGCCTTTTGCCTGTTCCAAACACCAAATAGTAGAGAATCCCTGAGACCCATAAGCATAAGTCGGCTCATATACTAAATAATTTAAAATGTAACCTATTTTCTAAATACTTTTTGCAATATGTATTAAAAGTACATTCATTCAAAGTAAGTTCATTTACATTCATTTTTTAATGAAACATGTAGTTTAGTCTAACTGCCATCTATTAGGTATCTGCTAAAGCTATACATAAATCAAAAAGATAATAATTTAAACCTCCATGTTATAGGCCGACAAATGTTCTAATAAGAATAATGAGAATATGTAATAATTAAGTACAAGAATAATGATTGTAGTTCATTAGTAGATGATCGTAATGGGAGCAGTTTTTTTGTAAACCAATTAATTAGGTCGCAATTAAATATTTTTAGGCATGACGGTAGGCGACACAAAAATGCTAAATTACTTATTTTTTAGATAAACACTAATGTGATAGATGTGCAATCGTTTGTAGATTATTATAAAACTATTTAGTTTTTTGTACGTTTAAATAATTAACGACAAAACAATTAAATTATTCTAATCATGGCGCCATCTGACAGCAGAGTGTACCATATTGATTATTTCTCAAGACAGAATTCATTTGTCAAATGAATAATCATTAGTAGATTACTGTAATATCAATTAAATGGTCTTAGGTTCAGAATAAACAAATTACTTATTTTTTAAATAAAAACTAATTTAATAGATAGGAATCCGTTTGTAGCTTATTATATAACGAATTAGTTGTTTGTAGGGTTAAATAAATAAATTACTTATTTTTAAAATACAAAATTAATGTAATAGATAGAAAATCGTTCGTAGGTTATTATAAAATAAAACTTTTTAAGAGTGGCGCCATCAGACAAAGAAGTGCCAAACAAATTATTTCTTCAGGGAGAATTCTCCGGTTCCTTGAAGTATGCCGCAAGCGACTTGGACAATACGCGTCTAGAGAGCGTTAGCGTATCGCTTCTCTCCTTATCTAAACTACCTTTGTAGATGCTGACGTTTGTTTTTCTTTTCTTTTTGCTTCAATTATTTTTCATTATTATACCTTTAAGAATTTCTCATCTTTATGATATTTTACGTTTATTTAATATATGTACAAACATGTATTACTAGATTAAAACAAGTAAATCAGATTCTGAAGAACATTATGTTCATTTCTTTGAAGTGCCACCTACTATGGAGTGTTCAAATTTAAAACAAATTCAAAGGCATGGATAATAAATACTGCTGTAAAAATACTAAATTAAAGTGACATAAAAAATTAATAAATAAGTATTATTAGTTATACAATCCAAATTAACAATGTTCCCTTAATTAAATAGGGTTTAAAATCATTTATCTATTTGTGTCAAAAAGCTAAATTTATTTTACATAATTTATCTTTTTATTCATAGAGGACAGAAGTATGAGCTCATATATTTTACAGTCATTGAAAAGAAAAAAAATGATTCTTTTTATCTTTCAGTCAACCAGAAACATTTAAATTTTATTAAATGCTGTAATTTTATTTTAATAAAAATAATAATTAAAATTTTTGAATTTTTTAATTCTCTTCCTGTTTCTAATATATGGATGATTAATGATTCAGAAGTCAAGCCAGGTTCTCTTTAAAAATGATTTATGAGATGTAACACATATAAAATGGTCAAATGTTTCATTTGTCCATACCACATAAGTCACTACTTTAGATTTTGTTTGATAGATAGTGGTATCTGTTCTGCCGCCAAAATAATTTTCCAATATTTCCAGTAGTCAGATTAAGTAAGTCATTATATTGACTTGCTTGAAAAGACCTGTAGTGCATTTGGATAATTAATAGTTCACAGCTCCATTAATTGTATTAATTTAAAGAAAAAAATGTCTGCAGTTGATGAAAATTCATCAGATTGTGATTTCTATTCTCATAGTGGTTCATATTCTTTCTATTAGTTAGATAACCATATTTTGATAGGACATTTTTTACGTGCAATTCTACTTGTATTCAGTATTGTCGTAGCAATATATTTTTCGAAATATACAGGATAACAAGTTAATTAATATGTGCCTATAATGACGAGATTTCGTTTCAAAATGTTCCAGATTTTTTTACCAATTTTAAGCTGAACCATACTACATTATATTTACATTTTTTCTGGGGAATTAACAAAAAGTTCCAGCTTAAACTGCTAAAATACTTTTCTTCGGCCTTAATACAAGAATTAAAAAAAAAATATTTAACAAATGATTATTTGATGGAAAAATACAAGATGGAAACAAAACTTCAATAATCATAGGGGAATATGCGTCATATCCTTTGTGGTAGGTTGTATGGGAAAATCATTAAAGCAAGGATGGAGAAACAGCTGCGTACTTCAAACAACAGAGAGGTTTTCGTCTGGGACGCTCATGTACTGATGATTTATTTTTTATAAAACAGCCCATAAAAAAAACAATAGCATTTAGCACTGAATTGCATAATGCATTTGTAGACCTCCGAAAGATCTATGATAATGCCTCAGCCAACAACCTGTGGAAAGCAATGGAAAAGCAAAAACTAGATACCACCTACATGCCGTAAAAAGATAATGAATGAAAAAAAAGATAATGAATGTAAAATAAAACTCAGACAAAACTACTCTGACAGGAGTTAAACAAGGATGCTCCCTGTTACCAACCTTATTTATTCTTTATATAGATAAAACGCTAAATCCCTGGAACAAGAAATATGGACAGATGGGACTAAAAATTGACAAAAACAATATCCATATCCTTTTTTTTACCGATGAATAAATAATTTTAGCAGAATATAAAAACGACATCGTCTACAAGATAAAACAGCTAGTAGAAGAATTTAGAAGTTAGGGGTTAGAAATAAATTATGATAAAACGCAATACATGGTCATTGGAAACACACAGCGAAGACCTGGAGGTAAATAACAACTCAATAAAACAAACAAATAAATATAAACACTCGGAGATAACTTAATAAATACTACAAGATCAAATAAAACTGATATAATAAATAAAATAAAGGAACGAACGACTGTAACACAAATCTTTGAGGCAATAGTAGAAATCTGCTCACTTTATGGCTCAGATACGTAAGTGACAAATAAAAGAACGGAAAATAATAAATCCAATGGAAATGATGATTTGAAGAAGAACCACTAATAGACAAAGTGAGAAATTAACGAATTAGAGAATGTAAAGGAGACACTAAATGACGCGATAGAAAAATGAAAAAGGGAAAAATGAAAGTGTAACAGACAAATAAAAACAGCAATGGAAAAATAAAAAAAACCTCACTGACGAAATATATATAATAAGAAGAAATATTGATTGGGATATGGCTAAACAGCAGAGTATAAAATATAAAGCCACATGCTGTATACAGCCGTAGATAAGTAAGTAGGGGAGAGAGTTGCCATTATTGTAAATACCATTTAACATATTTCGAACTGAACGATTAGTTACGATAATAAATATCATGGCCTATAAAACTGTTAATATATTATGACTAATTCTGTTTTTGTTGTAGTAATTTCGGCGTTTGTCTATCAGAAGCCTCTAGACCCGAATTATGATGAATCATCCATCTCGAGGGTTCCAAGCAGTTGAAAAACTAGTTTTAGCCGTTGACCGCCTTCTAGTTTATTCGATGGCGTTACCGTTATTATTGTCAACACCACCAACAATGTTCGAGTAAATTCATGTCTGCTATAAGGAATTCCGAAACTAACGGAGTTTTATATAAAAAGAGAAATTTTGTTGGGAAGAGAACAGTTAATTTTGAAGATTCGCGCTCGCGATTTAATTGCAACGTTCGTATAGATAAATTATGTTATCTTTAAATATTATTTCTACGCGTATATAATAAAATATGTCTAGTGGCTGTAATGCCAGTGTACTCGGCAAAGTGATTCTAAAAAAGAACACACCTACCGCCTAAATATTTCGTGTTGGTATCATGTGACCTCACGGGCTATGACTCGGATGACGTGCAACGGTGAGTAAATTAGATGAAGTATAGAGGTATCAGTGTATAGTAGAGTAAATTTTAGTGTGAATACCATTAATCATGTTTTATTTAATACAATTTATTTTCCAATATCAGAAATTACTCAGTTTGAACGTACATAATATTTTTATTTACATTCAAAGCAAGAAAAAGTTTGGGTTCCAGGTTGGATTCCTGTACAAAGTTCAAACTCCATGGACGGTATTTGGTGCATTGGATCATGCCTTTAATTCTTTTTTCGTCTCAAACTAATTAGAACCACTCATCGATACACATCTCTATAACAACGTCAGATTGATTTGAGCTTGAAGCAGCATTTAGAAGAACAGGCTTTGTAGGATTTTCACATTTCTTCTTTGCTGCAAGTTTTTCTTGGCAGCTTCTTTGTTCCTTTTAAAATAGTTTTACCTTCTCGTTTTATTTTTGGAGCACGTATAAGTTTCTTGGACGATTTTGGTTTAACCTTCCCCAATTTCATTTTTATTTGTTTTATCTGTTCCTGCGCTGACTGTAGCTGTAGCTAATTTTAATTAATTTTTATAGGGACTTCCCGTCAAAACCATTGCCTTTTGTGCTGTTCCTTTCTTGGATTTTGGATGAGGCTTCAGGATCGGGGAACTTGAATAAATTGAAATGTTAAGTTTTGGACTTACTTCACGAGTTTTTTTAGTAGGCCTAGTGGGTGTAGTAGTCGTAGCTAAACTCTCTTTAGGACTAGGCAGTTCAGGCCAGATTATTTTGTACTCTACATTATATCCTGTTGTAGACCTAAGTGGTTCCTTGTTTGTCCCATTAGGCGGTTTATTTTCACCATCTTCCCCAGTTTCACTGCCTTTATGGTCATTTAAATTTTCAGCCGCACACAAGTCATAATCTTTGAAGACCATGCAATCAGTAGGCCATACTCCACTAGCTCGGAAACCATTCACTGCAATTTCAATGCTTGCTGCTCTCCCATAGGCTTCAGAAATCAAGCCAGCAACGTGAAGTTATGTAACACATAATCCGGGGTTGGAACGAAGCCATTTTTCAATTGATTAAGTGTAGTAGCCTTTGAAAGACTTAAAGAATGATCTATTCAAAGGCTGCACGCGATGGGTCGTATGCCCAGGCAATTGCAGCATTATTAGACCGTGCTGTCTAGCACGTAAAATTGCTTCAAGATTATTGGAGTGACTTGTTTGCCTATCCAGAACCAAAAGAACTTTTTTTTCTACTGTTGGGTTTACAGAATCAATAAAATGCTGGAACCATCTTACAAAGAGATCACTAGTCATGTAGCCTGATTCTGATATCTCAAATCATCCCTCAAATCATTGTTCATTCGCATACGCTTAAACTTAAGCATAGGTGGAACGTAAATTTCTGAAGCACTCGCACTGCAAACAACTGTCGTGCTGACTTCACGTTCTCCACTGGACACTGATCCAACTTGCCTTTTACCTTTTTGTGCGAGAACCTTTTGGCATTTGTTTTGCACAGTGCTGACACCCATTTTGTCAACGTTAAATATGCGAGTTTCATCAATATTATTCTCATCAATAATTTTTTCCAGAAGGTCGAAAAGACGTAAACATTCCTTTTATTGAATCCTTTTGCGCTCATCACGGATGTTGCTTGAGGTTCTCTCAGTGAGATTGTGCCCCTATGACGAGCTTTGAACGCATAAAACCACTTCTTTCCTGCCATTTGGAATTATTTATTAAAAATATGTGTTATTTGATTTCTATCAACGATTTGAAATGCAAGCCGTCGAACATTATTGATCGTGAGGCTAAAGGTAAGGTAGGCTTAGGGACTCCGCAGGATTCATTTAATCCCATGTCTCCATTACGAAATGTTTCAAGAGCCCGGCTCTTGTCGTCCATATTCCAGGTCCCATATTTTCCATTTTTCCTGGGCATCTAAAACACACAAGAACGGTGTGTGTTATTTATTTTTTTATTTTTTTTTAAGTAAGTAGGTCTTACATACCCAATGGTATCTAAAATTGTACCCGTACATTATAGGCAACTCGGCGTGGTACAATATGGTAAACTCACACTTTATGTAAATAAACTACGATTCATAACCTAAAAATGGTCCAGCAAAAGGAAACAATTAAGTTTTATACACCTAAATATATGCTTTTCTTGTATTTATGAATAAAAATGGTTTGCACATACCTTTACAGATGCTGTAACCTTACGTATGGATCTAGAAAACTATACCGAAACACCATGAAATACAAAAAATTCGATAAAACAAAACCGTCAAATGTGAACGTTGTAAAACTTCAGCACTCAACTCTAAGTAGTAACTAGTTCCACTAAATGAGATACGTGCGCTCTGACTTCCTCATAAAGGAAAAATACAGCGATGGTACAATTTCAGCTACTTTCTCCTAAGTAACCAAATTTTTCTTAAACACGTTTATTTTGACCGTTGTTTATTTTCCGAGGTAAAAATCAAATCATAAAATAAAAAATACCACAATACAAAAGTTTCAGAACAATTCTTCTTCTTATGCCGTCCCGATTAACGGAGATTGGCGACCACATTTTTAAAAACTTCTCTGTCTTTTGCAACGTAGAATAATTCGTCTACAGTCATGTTTTTCCAGTCTCGAATATTTCGCAGCCATGACTTCCTCTTTCTACCTATTCATGCATGATGACCTGCAGAAGACTATATTTATTATTTCTCAGTATGTGTCCAAGGTATGCAGTCTTGCGTACTTTTATTGTCCTCAACAATTTTTTGTCTCAACCCATCCTTCTCAGTACTTCCTCATTGGTGACCCTGGCAGTCCATGGAATTCTCAACATTCTCCGGTATATCCAAACTTCAAAGGGTTCAAGCTTCTTAACTATTTGCACTTTTAATGTCCATGTTTCTACCCCGTATAATAGTTGCGACCAGACGTAACATTCAACAAACCTCAGTCTCAGCGCAGTATTCAGATTTTTGTCACAGAACAATTGCTTGAATTTTAAGAACGCTGCCCTTGCCATTTCTATTCGTACCATGATCTCTTGGTCTGGATCTAATTCTGTGTTGATGTAAGCTCCCAGATATTTATATTTTGTCACTCTCTCTATTTGCTGTCCACCAAGAGTTAGTTGTTCATTATTTATTGGACTCCTTGATACTATCATAAATTTGGTCTTATCTGTGTTGAAGTCCCATTTGAATGCATTTACTATTTATTGCATCTAGTAAAGTTTGTAGTTCTTCTATACTCTCAGCCATAATTACCGTGTCATCTGCAAATCTCGTGGTGTTTATGATTTCTCCACCAATTCTTATTCCCTCTTTTCTTTCCCATAAGGCTTTTCTGAATATGACCTGTGAGTACACGTTAAAAAGCTTCGGAGACAAGACGCATCCTTGCCTAACCCCTCTCGCAATCGGTATATTATTTATTTCTATATCGTTCACCTTTACTACTGCTTTCTGGTTCCAGTATATAGTCTTAATAAACTCAATGTCTTTTTTGTCTAAACTGATGTTTTTTAATTCATCTATTAACTTCATATGCTGCACTCGGTCAAAGGCCTTCCTAAAGTCAATGAAGCATACATATGCACTCTTGTTATATTCCCGACATTTCTGCAAGAGTACCGTCAACGCAAATAATGCCTCTCTTGTACCCATGCCTCCTCTGAAGCCAAACTGAGTTTCATCTATCTGCTCCTCACATTTCTTATAAATTCGGTTTTGAACAATTTTCAAGAGAATCTTTAAAGGGTGGCACATTAGGCTTATCAATCTATAGTCGTTACATGATTTGGGATTGTTGTTTTATGGTAGAGGTAAAAATATCGATTTAAGCTATTCTTCCGGGATGTTGCCCTCTACATATATGTGGTTGAGAATTCGGGTGAGTCTCTTTATATTACCGTCATCTAAGGCTTTTAACAGTTCAACTGGAATTTGATCAGGACCCGGTACTTTTCCTTGTTTTGCATTCTGTATGTCATTCTTTACATCTGAGGGTAAAATTTGTAGGTATTGTTCTTCTTCAGAACAATATCATATTATAATTATGAGAAACTTTACAGAAAAATTTCTACAAGAACCTTCATTCCGGTTCATTACAACTATCTATTTTTCTTTCGGATACCAGATAGTCTAGTCTGGGTATAATCTGTTTTTCCTAGTTAAAGCATACTCACTGATATCACAGCTTTTTCCTCGAGCAATTGCGACTAGATATAACGGCTGATTCAGAAGAATAATCCGAAGAAGATGAATCATACAAGAATAGACAAGACAACATTCAGAGGAATATGGAAGTTTTGTAATTATAAATGTAAGAATTTCTCTTTTAGAATACAGAACGGGAAGCAATCAGCAAACACAAAACAGATACCATAAAGTAACGAAAACAAGTTTACGGAATGGTTTCTTGGAAACGTTCCTATAGATATGTAGATTCGCGACCTGGTTTGTTACAGACAAAACTTCTTATCACAGCAGGATTCTCCTACCATGCCTGTTCAAAGAATGTTTATGGATATGCTCCAGTACCTCCTCAGAGTAAGAATTATCAGATTCCTAAATGCATTCACCACAGCGATGTAAAAATTACCCACAAAATGAGTACCCAAAATATTCAACCGTCCTCGAAGAAGCCATTGAAAATCTTTTCACTCCGAGATTTGGCAATACATAAGGAAAACCAGAAAAAGTTTTTTGACTGATCCTAGACCATGTTCTTCTACTGAAAATCTAGCTTCTTCCACCGCAAAGTTAGCTTAATCCAAAAAGAGGTAGCAGGAACCTTATTCTGAAACATTCCAGTTAAAACATCAATTGAGTTGTTACTGCAAAATTCCAGACATCGTTGACTAATATAATTAGCAGAAAAAACTGTTTTTAAACGCGCAAGAACTCATAAAAAACTGCAGGAAAGTTACATGAGCAGCTTTAGGGTTATTCTTATTAACAATTTCATAAGCTATAACTAATTCGTTCGTAGGTACGTTTTTGAATGTATCATGTAACATTATGTAACATTATTGAATGTGTAGCTTATGTAATATATTTTTTAAAATACATCCTCAATTTTTAAAAGATTTCTACAAGAGAGTACGAATTTATTAAATACATATATTCTTATGTTACATTGTAGATAATCATACATGTGGTTAAAAAATTTGCGTGTTTATTATTTTCATTATTGTAAAGGTTTTTGTAACAAAACTTCCGATTTCCGAACCACTAAACCGCAGTACGGACCGAAGTACCGCCATAAGTGAATCAAGAAGCGTAAGCAGGTGTAAGAGAGATTTTCAGCCCCAGGTGAGTATATCGGCGGCGGCAACTACAACCGCTAATTTTCGAGTAGGTGAAAATAACAGAGAGATTACCATATCTATCATTCCGATCTGAGAGATTACAAAGGGCCAGATTATAGGTACACCAAGAAACTAAAAGTCAACACTGTGCGATGGCTCCTGGACGGGTTATTTATTGTCTTGTGGTGTCTGTGTTAATTTTTCAGTTATGAAGTTTTAATCGTTGGAAATGTTATATGAGTCGTTGTTGTGTTGGTTTTTTTATTTTGACATTTTATCGACAGGTGTACTGATACTATCAGACAATGGTAGACTATTTTAAATTAAATTTTTAGGAATAGGTAATTTACTTCATTTAAAAGTGACTAAAATAATAGTACTAAATTATAGTTGCTTTTTTGTGGACAGAGAAACAAGTGTAGAAATTACAAAGGAAGAAATACTGTATACACTAAAGAACACCAGAAACGGAAAAAGCCCAGGACCAGATCAACTGCCTATTGATATCCTTAAAATAATACAAAATGAGTACATTGATGTCCTCTTAAAGCTTTTTAATAAAATTTGTCAATCGGGTGACATACCCAACGAATGGTTGACCTCAACATTCATTTGTCTCCCAAAAAAGAAAAATCCTAGAGAATGCACCGACCACCGTACCATAAGCCTGATTTCTCACACACTTAAATTGTTTTTAAATATCATCTACAAACGCATTTACAAAACACTTGATATGGATATTGAAGAAACTCAATTTGGATTCCGTAATGGCGTAGGTACCCGTGAAGCTCTATTTGCATTCAACGTACTAATCCAGAGATGCTTGGATGTGAACCAAGATATGTACGTCTGTTTCATAGACTACAACAAAGCTTTCGACAAAGTCCGCCACAAAGAGCTAATGGACATCCTCAAAGCAAAACAACTACAAAACAATTCGAATTATAACAAATCTATATTATAAACAACAGGCACACGTACGCATTAATGAATACACATCAGAAGAGTTCGAAGTTAAAAGAGGAGTGCGACAGGGGTGTGTATTGTCACCACTACTATTCAATGCATACTCTGAAGAAATTATGAAAAGAGCTCTTGAAGGAGAAACAGCAGGAATCAAAGTCAATGGAACACCAATTAACAACATTAGATATGCGGACGATACTATCATAATAACAGACAACCTCCAAGACCTCCAAAAACTAATGAACAAGATAGTTGAGTATGGAGAAGAATATGGATTATCAATAAACACCAAGAAAACCAAATTTATGATGATATCAAAAACCCAAAATAATGGTGAAATCCTGACAATTAACGGTAGTGCTTTAGAACAAGTTAAAAACTACCACTATCTTGGCACAATAATTAATCACACAAACGATTACTCCAAAGAAAATCAAAGTTTGAATAGAGAAAGCACGTACAAACTTCAATAAAATGAGAAAGGTACTTTGTGCAAGAGAACTAAAATTGGACTTGAGAGTTAGGCTGGCAAGGTGTTATATTTTCTCGACTCTGCTTTATGGGATAGAAGCATGGACACTTAACGCGTCGACTGCTAAAAAGTTGGAAGCATTTGAAATGTGGGTGTATAGAAGAATCCTAAAGATATCATCATTAGCTAATCTAAGCTAATCTTGTAATAGACAATACAACGATTGAGCGTGTGTCCTGTTATAAATATCTAGGTGCTTGGATCACAGACGATACTGATCAGACAAAAGAGATTAGATGTAGAATAGAAATCGCTAGATCAGTCTTTAATAGAATGCGCAAACTCTTTTGCAATCGTGATATCAATATAAAGTTACGAATATGAATGCTGCGGTGTTATGTCTTCTCTACCCTGTTGTATGGAGTAGAGGCTTGGACACTAAAACAGTTGACCACAAAAAACATCGAAGCTTTCGAGATGTGGTGCTATAGGCGCATTCTCAGAATATCATTGATGGACCGCGTCACTAACACGCAAGTACTCCAAACTTTAGACAAAAGATGCGAAATTCTAAATGAGATAAAAGCTAGAAAGATGGAATACTTGGGGCACATTGTGAGAGGTGAAAAGTACGAACTTTTAAGAAATATCATGCAGGGCAAAATTAAGGGCAAAAGAAGTGTGGGAAGAAGAAAAATATCGTGGCTTCGTAATCTACGTGAATGGTTCGGGTGTAGTTCGATTGAACTTTTTAGGCGCGCTGCTAACAAAGTCGCAGTGGCCATGATGATTTCCAATCTCCGCTAGGAGTGGCACGAGAAGAAGAAGAAAGATATCATGGACCGAGCATGTAAAAAACAACGAAGTCATGAGAAGAATCAACAAAAGAATGGAAGTATTAGAAACCATCAAGACACGAAAGCTGCAATACCTGGGGCATGTTATGCGTAATGAGAGATACAACCTACTTTAATTGGTTATACAAGGGAAAATCCAGGGCAAGAGATGTGTAGGAAGACGAAGAATCTCATGGTTGCGTAACTTGAGGGAATGGTACGGATGCACATCAATTGACTATTCAGAGCAGCAGCATCTAAGATCAGAATAGCCGTGATGATTGCCAACCTCCGTCGCGGAGATGGCACGTGAAGAAGAAGATAGTTGCTTGACAAATATTCAATTGTATCATTTTCCCTATTTTTCTCATTTTATTTTACACTTTTACTGATTAAAATTTTTTTGACATTTTGTTTATTATTTATGTAACTTTTATTTAGTGTTTGATTAATTTATACTGTACTTAACGGCTAAGGTCCAGTGCCCACGGCGCAACTGTTTTAAAATTACGGCCTGAAACTTAAACCGATTGAGCTTCCAACTGTTTTGTAATTTCGGCAGCGTAATCGCACGCCGATTCGTTAACGAGGCGATTTGACTGAAATTGATTTCCAATCATTCTAAAACCGATTTTGTTTGACTTTCCTCCTGTAGTTGCAGTTGCGTTGAAATTTTTTGTAGCACGTTGTTATAAATATTTTTTTTATTTGGTAAACATTTTGGCTAGCCCTCTACTTGCAACTTTTAGTCGCAGCGACAAAAAAATTGCTGTCGTAGAAAATCTATAGGGAGCCTCCACTGCGATTTATAAATCGCTGAATTATATTGGTAAAAGTATTATCGGTATTAGATTCATCTGTTAACAAATAAAAGATTTTTTAAAGGACAGTTTTACGTATTATTTAAAGATTTATGTAAGCACACGTCAAAAAGTAGTTTTGGTGAATCAACTTCTCAATCAATAGTACTCCAAATGTCCCCAATATTTCTAGCAGATTCCTCGTTGTATGACATAAATATTGTTGAAGACACACCAGGCTGAGCTGGCTTCAGAATCGCGACTAAATAATCATAAGTGGATGCATGTCTATCCTTGTCCGTATTATTCATCGTGGTAGGGCGACTATTGCATCGCGGTAAAAACAAGACAGGTTGCGGTTTTTTTATCACTGTGATTATTTAGTCGCAAATCGATTGAATTTAATTTAAAACAATGTGTTCAATATTTGCGGCTAAACAATTGCGCGGCTACGAATCGCAAGTGGAGAGCTAGCCTAAGCTAGCTTCTGAATCACAACTAAAGAATAGTAGTAGATGCAGGTCTTTGCTTGTCCGTATGATTTATTGTGGTAGGGCGACTATCGTATAGCGGTAAAAATAAGACAGGTTGCGTTTTCTTAATCGCTGTGAATATTTAGTCACAAGTGGATTGATTTTGCGACCAAATAATCGCTCTTAATACAGCTGAAGGAGGATATCTATATATCCAATAAGCGGCAAAGAGCTATATAGCTAGCGGCATTATGCAAGAACAAGATACAAACAGAAGTAAAATCCAACTCTATATAAAAAAAAATCGAAATTAGCGGGGCAGTTACAATAAATGATCTAAATTACCGCCAAGTTGATCTGCTTAACTCAAAGGTTGGTACACAAATGAATGAATGTTGGTACTTTGCGAAGTAGGTATGAGAGCTTAAATTTTCTCTAAAGACTGGATTTTTTTGGCTCATGCGAGATTAGCTCTAATTATACTTTAGGATTGAGGACCGATTGGACTGAAAGGGACTTCCTCGTTGTTTTTTTTATTAAACTTGATTTTCGGAGGTTTTAAAAAGCGAGAAAATTATATGCCAATAGAAAGCGTACTATAACTCGTTTAAGGACTTGTTAGCCATGGACGTAGCTAAAATAAATTTCCGAGGGCAAACATTTGGAAGAATTTGCGGGATAATTGAACATGCTTCAAAGTTGTTTTAATAGCTCGCGATTCAAGCTGTCAATCCCAACTACTTCAATATGTACAAAAAGACGTTTATGCTAAACGCAATCAAATTCGTTTTTAACGGTTATAGATCAGATTTACATGTTTTTTCGGAACTCGAAATATTTCTGTGAAAGGATGTGCACGCAGGATAAAGAGTTTCGAATTTCAGTCCGTTGTAGAATCCAAACTGTTCATCACTAATTTCTACTTGCACAGCGAGTATATAAGATTCAGTAGAATTCGTAAAAGAGTTTTTTATTGGTTTTGGATTGCTTGATCCATTTAGCCACGATTTATAATAAATACTGTTTTCTAAATTATTAAATATAAGAATATTATATACATATGCGGACATATACACACTTATGCACGCACATGCATATATAGGTATTATTAAATAGAAATAAAAAAAAAATAAAAAAAGGTAGTGAAAACAATAAAATTAGCTGTATTTATACTTTTCATCCAGGGCCCTAACTAACCCAAAAAAAAATCCAAATAAGGAATAGGAAAATAATAATAATTACTAATACTAGATATATATATATATATATATATATATATATATATATATATATATATATATTTAGGGATTCTACAGTATTCACTGCCTTCCCTCGCTTAACCGTTTCCATCTCTCTCTGTTGTTCCATTCTCCATCGTTTAGTCCTCTCTTACTCATGGCGTCGTCTACTTCGTTCCTCCAGGATTTTCGGGGTCGTCCTCTTTTCCTCCTTCCTATGGGGCTCCATTCGGTTATTCTTTTTATCCATCTGCTGTCGCTAGCTCTTCTTACATGTCCATACCACTTTAGTCTTTTTTGTTCTATATATGTTAGTATGTCTGTTTCTATTGATGTTCTTTGCTTTATTTCGTCATTACTTCTCCTATCCATTCTTGTTACTCTGCAGCATCTTCGCAGGCATTCCATCTCTGTTGCTATTATCTTACTGCTGTTTTTCTTGTTTATGATCCAATTTTCGGCCCCATATGTCATAATACTTCGCACTAATGTTTTATAAATCTGCGTTTTTGTCTTCATATTTAGGTGTCTATCCCACCATACTGAGTTAAGTTGTCGGATTGCTGTTCTTGTTTGTCCTAATCTTTGTGTAATTTCTTCCTCTGTTGTTGCCTTTTTCGTGATTATGAACCCCAGGTATTTGAATTTATCCTTTCCTTTGATTGTTACGTTGTCATCAATCTGTAGATCTTCTATGTCTTCTTCACTTGTAGATAGGTACTCTGTTTTCGCGAGGTTAATATCTAGGCCAGCCTTGGTATATTCTTCTTGTAGTTTCTTCATCATGTAGCTGAGGTCGTCTTGGTCTTGTGCAATCACTACTTGATCGTCTGCAAAACTTAACGTATATAGGTATTCGTTCCGTACCGGTACTCACATGCCTTCGCATTTTCTTTTCCATGTAGTCAAGGCTTTCTCTAAGTATATTTTGAATAGGGTTGGAGATGTGGAACAACCCTGCAGGAGCCCTTTTGTTGTGGTGAAGTCTCCTATGATTCTTGTTCCCATTTTAATGGACACTTTATTTTCTTTATACAGAGCTTTTGTAGCTTCTATGAGTTCCTAATAAATATTAAGGTGTTAATCTTTTTTTTCAGAGCTATAAGACATAAACCCGGTGCAACACCTTGGAGATTTAGGCCCACTGTGTGAATGTTTTTTTTTCTTTTTTCTTTAATTATTTTTTTAATACTGTTTTTTTTTTTTATTTATTTGATTTATTATAGAAGGGTTTTCAACAACATTTAGATGAACTCGTTTTGGTAGCGTTATGAAGAGGCTGGACTCTATATGGCTATAGATACAGTACTTTAAGTTTTGGATTAGATATTGCACACTACATAAAGCACTAAAATCGACAACATTGCCTTGCACGAGGCAATTGTAATTCTTCGATCCCCTCCGACACCTAGACAGAAAACGAGAAAACTATTTAGTAACACACAACAACGCATGGGATATACATCCTTGTCTATCAATTTTTGTTTTCATTATGTATACCCGGTTCATTTCTTATGGCATAAATGTAAACCATTTTTTGTAGCTGAATTAAAAATAAAAGCGCATGTTTTTAAAAAGATAAAACAAAACATACTTCTTTATGTCCTATAGAAATGATTTAAATATTTGACCTTTTACGCCTGAACAGTATCCAAATATGTCTTAAAAATTTCTGCGGACAGATGAAAGAGTTTCTCCTGTAACAGAATTGTTACATTTTTCTTCTCTTATTTGGTTTTTTAATTCATCCAAATTTTGGGCTCTAGCCTCAGGACGATCGTAGATGAGCTGAGATCGTAGGCTTTTAAATGTCCACAAAAAAAGAAGGTCATGGATGTAAGATCTGGAGATCGCGCAGGCCACTTAATATCGCCTGTTCCACTGCTAACTCGATTTGGGAAAGTATTGTTTAAGTACTCTCTAATTATTCGAACGATGTGAACCGAACAGCTGTCTTGATGAAACCAAACATTCTCCAGATTTACATCCAGGAAGATTGAGAATAGCGGGAAGAACATGATTCTGTAACAAATCGAGGTATTCTCTACTATTCAAGTGGTCCTCAATAAAAAATGGACCTATTATGTGGTCTTTTAAAATGGCAGTCCAGACGTTAACTTTTTGAGGACATTGAGTTCGGTAAACAATACTTCTGTGCTGGTTTTCTTGCTTCCAATACCTCGTAATATAATATGGATTGTCTATAAGGAATTGGTCTCGTCTCAAAAAAATACAGAAAATAAATCTACACAGTGTTGTCCAGAATTACCACCTTAAAACCGTTTTATTATTTGAACCTTTTTCTGCGGGCGTATAAACAGACATGTTGTTTACAAAAATAAAATAAAAATCTACGCTGTTATTGCTTTAAACAACCACATGTAAAATTACGGCAATCCCACAAAGTAAAAGAAAAATACATATAAGTAATACTTAAATATTATTAAAATATATATTGAACATAGTGAAAAAATACAAAAAAAATAATTTTAAACTTAACTATCGTCTACATTTAAATCGTTATCCCTATCATCGTCATCGTTTAAATCTATAACTACTCTATTTATAATGTTTTGGAACTATAAGTATGTTTCTTCTAGTTTTTTGACATGCTCTATACATTTTTTTCAATTATCTGCTGTAATATTATTACATTCGGTCTTAACTAAATCTACAACAGTCGAAAATGATTTAGGAAAGTTATTATTTTTCCTCGCATTACTTTTTAATTAAGACCACAACAATTCTATTGGATTCAGTATACAATAGTAAGGAGGTAATCTTAATACTTTATGGCCATAATTCTCAGCTAGCCTGCCGATAACATAATTTTTTTCACAGTTAACTAATTTTAATAGTTCTAAAAGTTGTTTTCTTGTGTAAGAACCCATGAAATATATTTCATGTTTTAATAAAAATTCTTGAATTTCAGCTTTGTTTGAATTAGTGTGGAATTTTACTCTTTAGTCTACAATGATACGGAGTATTATCCAAAATAATAACGCTCTTTCTTTTTAATTTAGGTAGTAATTGCTACTCAAAACACTTTTCAAACAAAGTACTGTCCATATCTTAATGATAATCTAAGCGACAATCACTTACACTCTTAGCAGAGAGTAATAAAGCATCTTCTGTCTATGGAGCAATTTTTACTATCATCGGTCCAACTACGATTTTTTAACTATATCGTGGGTGTCGAACCAAGTTTCATCCAAATAATACTAGTTCTTCCCTTTACTCCTAAAAGACATAAGACTCTCCAAATAATCGAACCTCCACTTTATTAAACGGCTGGATTCCATAATTGCCTGCCGTTTATTCACTGTTTTAAACATAAAACCATTAGATTTTAAAAACCTCCAAAAAGTAGTTTTATGACACTCGAGGATTATTTCTTTGTTTCTTAATTCACTCAAAAGTTTATTTAAAGTTGGTAAGTTATTCACTGAATACATATGATATATTATTTCCCGTACAGCTGATGATGAAAATTCGGTAATACTCGATGGGCACCAGAATCCTTTCTTTTTTTTTCGCAACACTGGACCGTCTTTTATAAGCTCGTACAAAGTGGATCGTGGCACTTGTGTCAAAAAAACCGTCTTTTTGATCGCTTCTGATTTAACCATCGTCGAAAGAAGACCTCAGAAAAAATATGTAATTTTACTTTTTAAGAAATTCTGCTCGGAATTCGGTGTTTTTTATGAATTAATTAATCGCTAAATATGATTAACCTTCCTAATACTGGGTGGGGCGAATTCTCGCAACAGGTCTAACATTTTTAATGATATCTGTTTTTAAGTTTAATCAATCGCTTTGACGGTTTAGGACATTGGTAGTTGATGTATTAAGAGCATAAAGAAGTAGTAAAACCCAAAATACCGCGAACAAAAAATTAAATATTCTCGTCGGATTTCGCGGAAATGTATGTGGGGCGAGAATTAGACGAAAGTTTTGGAAAATGGTTACTAGTGACTGTACTAATTACTTGCCATGATGTGCAGTCGCAATCTTTACATATTAGCAGTTGATTGTAATGTGTTTCCTTTATTTTTGAAATTCTATTCTTGCTATTACACAGTGAGAACTTTTATAATTCTCCTATTAGCATATTTTTGTCTAGATTCTTCGAAGCATCTTCTAGTTGAGATTGTCTCTCTAAGAATTTGTAAAGTGCAATTAGCCTTAAGTACGGCTGATATCTGATATCTGATAACTGCTAAAATTACCTGTTTATTTGGTGAGTTTCTGAATGTGACTGTCTTTTGTCTTTGATTTTTAATTTGTTGAACTGATACTAAACAAAGTATACAGATAATAAAGACTTAAAAAAAATGGTAAGATTATTAAGATACATAGAATCCTTGCTCTTAAAAGTGAACCAAACTACTGGGGCGAGAAGTCGCCCCACCTGGTACTGGTACGTTTTAAAATTCACCCGGTATTAGGAAGGTTAACTAAAGAGTATTTTTAATGAGTACTTAACGTTGTAAACGTTAAGCACGATTTGCTTTGCATCGTGTGTGAGATGAATACAACCAGAACGTTTTTCAGGTTCAGACTCATCTTTACTTCCTTAAATAGTGGCAGGGATGTACAGGACACCGTCACTAATCATTTCTATATCACTCATATTTATAGTTATTACATTGACTTCTGTTCTAAATGAACGACAAAAGAAAAATGAAGTTCTTTTCAAATAAACGTTCTTCTCACAGAATCCCATTTAGTGATAATTTGATATTAAGTAAACATTAGAACATTCTATCCTTTTACCTGAATAAAATTCCAAGAAATTTTCTAATCTCTTATAAACACTGGCTTTACGTACCTAAATATTACGTACCAAGTACAAATGCAATTATCTGATTAAATTTAAACAGGTACCCAAAATTATGCTTAAAATTTTATTTACCAATGGTTAACAACTCAAAACTAAAAAATACGTACTTGGGTACACCTACTTTGTATCATTTAGTAAAGTACCTTTAAACTTTGGATATAATTTAAAATTGAACCTATTGTAACGAAAGACTAAGGGTGACTATTCGTTACAGCATTAAGGGAGTACAGTCATTTTGTGCTTGATATCGGCCCAGTCTCTTTATCCGGGGAATTCCATCCGAATTATCTTGCAAGGGATAGTACCGCATAATATGATAATATTATTATCTATGGTTACCATTATCTCCCACTGGACCCATTTGGGGACAGCAAACAAAATTTCACTGCAGCGCCTTCTATTGAGAAATAGCAAGAGTTCACTACGACAGTATGTTATTTTACATTGTTTTCTTCTTAACTTCCAGCGCTGATGTTTCTCAGTTCGATCAACTCAACAGCAGATACAACTTTGTAAGCAAAGTCACGCCTTTGCCTGGAAGAGCGGTACATGCTTATACTAAAAGACACGTAAAATTAAAATTTTATTTGTAAGCAGTGTTTATTATACCGGAACGTGTAGTTGTGAGTGTAAGCTATTGTGTTTTCAACAAATTTTATCGAGTTTGCTGAAATTGTGTATTACATAAGTTAGGTAAGTTAGGTATCCTCGTTTGGGGACACTGGGCGGAAACCGTCTATATAAAATACATGTTATTATTTTTGCAATACAATTTTTTTATTTCAGTTTGTTATGGAACCAGAACATTTAGCACCAATATCTCCGAAAAGCTTTTATGAAAGGAAGTATCGTCATTTAGATGCTGCTTTACAAGATGTTGCTACAGCAAATATTGAACATGAAGTAGACGTTGTTATTATACCGCCCGATGCTGACCCACAGACCGATGAGAAGGACATTGACGAAAATGATTTAGAAGGTGTCGAAAATATATTTCCTACAGACGTAGTTGGTGAAATCGAGTTGTAGCATATAAAGAGCAGTGATGAAGAAGAAAGTGAAGACGAAGACAGCTTACCACTGTCTGAAAGGTTAAACAACTTGAAATCAAAAAGGACCAAAAAAGAATAAGTCAAAAATTGACTAAAAATTTTGTTTACACTAGTATGCCAGCAACTTCCGGTTGGGCTGACTGTTATGAAATTCTAAACAATGAACTGAAAAACTGTAGTCCAGTTGAAGTATTTGAAAAGTTGTTCGATGATGAAATTCCACAGGATATTGTTATGCCTTTGACACTTATTGTGCTACTGAAGGAAATCCTTAAGTTTACGATTTACCCTTAGGATCTCGGGTAATTCTTGATCTTCTCAAAATTATTGTTGTGCCCTCTGACCATGTAATTTTTTTTGTCAATTATTTTAGTAGCCATGGTTTACTAAAAATACTGAGACAACAAGGTTATCGTGCCACTGGTATGATAAGAGAAAATCGAACTAAAAAATGTCCGATGACCAAAATGCAAATATTCAAAAAGAAAGAGAGAATATTCATTTGAACACTATTATGATAGTGAGTCAGCGCTTCTTTTTATTAGGTGGCAAGACAATAACACTGTCTTAATTGTTACTAACTATGACAAACTGCAACCTATTAGTACGGTCAAGCGCTGGTCATCAGTAGCCAAACAGAAAGTAGATGTGCAACAACCACACATTTTCAGTATGTATAATAAATGCAGGTGGAGTTGATTTACACGACCAGGCAGTAAGCAACTACAGGATTTCTGTTAGAGGTAAAAAATGGTGGTGGGTGCTGTTTACATCTGATGATCAACATAACTGTTGTCAATTCCTGGAGACTGTTTCAATTAGCAAATTATGATCCAATCTTATTGTTAGAGTTTGAATGAATTATAGTACGCTCTTATTTAGCTTGCAATGAAAAATCGACAAAACCGGAAAACCGACCTGCTGCGCAATTACCACCAACTATACGACGTCATGAGGGCGGTCATTTTCCAAAAAAAATAGATCAACAGCAACGGTGTACGCAGTGTCACAAAAAAGCAAGGTGCAGTTGCTCAAAATGCACAGTGGCCCTTTGCATTGAACGGGACTGTTTCAGAGTTTATCATTCCTAATATGTTTATTGGAAAAATCTCTTGTTTATTTTGCAGTAGGTACTGATTGATTTTTGTTTAGTTTTAATCATTATTGTATTTTACTTTGTACTTAAAAATAATAAATAACGTAATGTAAAACTTTAACTTTTTTTGGTAAGTTATTAAGTATGACTTACATTTAATTTTTTGCTTATAATAATACCCTTATTAAGATTCAGTAAAATTTTTAAAATTTTTTTTTAAAAAATGTCTTGGGTTTTAAAAGTAAAGTCTTAATGCATTTACAATAATCAATGACAGGTGGTTTAATTTTTTGCCAAGCTACGTTACGTAGCTCTAATCCATCTATTTGTTTAATTTGTTTGAATTTTTATAAAAAAATAATAATAGTTTATTTATGCATAAATAGCTAAGGGGTCCTGTCAACGTCCGATATATATTTCTAATATAATCATGACATAATCGTGATTTAAAATAATAACGACGTTAAACGATTTGCCCCTTACGTCTATTCACAAAAAATGCTATAAACACAAAATACAATGGAAAAAGAAACAATTTCAGACAATTTACCTGCCTTTTACATGAGATATTGACGCGTTTGAAAGCACATAAGTTACCGTGAGAAGAGATCTTCGACCCTTTGAAGACCCAGCTTCGTGATCGCGTGCATTGCTTAAAAAGTTTCTTCTCAATTTTCAAGTGACCTGTATCTTCAGGCATATTATTTTTATTTTGGTTTTTATTTTTAACCGCACTTTTTTCGTTATGTTAGGTAAATGAGCCTTTAGTGTAACGCCAATAACAATTGATTGTATGTGTGAAGGGTGAATGTTTTTTGGAGGTTTACTTTCACTCTGTAGGCTAAACTTAACAATTGGCTTGTTGTTAAAAAGTATGTCAATTAATTGGATTAATTTTAAAATTTCTTAAATGATATTGTAAATTACCATAATGTTGAAATACATTGTTAAAAAGGAAGCTACTGCTTATAAAATTGTAGTATGATTACGAAACATCGATCATGAAAGCCTATACTTCTTGATAAGTTTACTGACTGTCAGCAAACTATCACACACTACTAGCTAAAGTAAATCTGCTGTTGCCTTAACTTCAACTATTTTTAAGTTAACTTAACTTGATCCGGTAGTAATAAATGTTCATAAAATCTTATCAACATTGGAATCTTAAAACACTTTATGGCATGCATTATTACATAAGAAATGGTAGTATATATTAATTAACCCTGTTATTAAAACAATAACGACCGTTATGCCAGCCACGTATCGAGGATATCAATCTCCTTTATATGCTGTACACCCTCCACCTGCTGAACCATATTTTTTATTCGCGTTTCTTTTTTTCCATTCGTCATTGTTGCCAGGAAGCGTAAAATTTGGGACAGGTTAATAAAATTGTTCTGTTTGTAGATGGTTTATCAAACATTATAAGTGTTGAACATTTAGTTTAGATTATAATTTTAAATATTGTATTTATATGGGATTAAACCACAATTGATTGTAATACAAATTTCATTTTACGTTTGTTTTTGACGTTTCGATTTCCACTCCGAAAATTGTTTTCAAAAAAGATTATTTTATTTTAAAAATAAGGTGTTACTTTAACCTGTAGACGATTATCAATTGGCGCTTTGTTTTACCAATTTGACAGGTGACTTACTTGGCCTCGATCTCGAAGGTAAATAGCTGTGTTTAAAGTTAAAAATTCTGAAAGTGGTGTTGTATCCTCGGGTTAATATCAAATTCTGATTGTTGTGGGTTAATCATAATAATATATAAATACTATATTTGATATAAATATGATACGAAAAAAATAGTTTCAGAACCTCGTTACAGTTTTAAATACTGTCATTTAATTTTTGAAGTAATATTTTTTCCAGTTAAAATTTTAATATATATACAACACAAAAAAAAAATAAAAAATTATAAACACTAAGCACGTGGTGTTCGTGTGTATTAAGGTATAAAAAATGCTTATTAAAAGCTTAAAATTTTTATTTTAAAGAAGATCTTTTCGGAATTGAATCATTCCATCATCAGTTTAATAAAAAGTTGTTAAAAAACATTGTATGGCCACATAAAAATATTGAAAGAACATCCGTATTAAAAAACAATCCTCATGGTATTTATGAAGGTAAATGCAATAGACTGTTAACTTGTTGATTAATAAAAACTGAAAATTGGGGCATCTTACATGACCCCCTGTAGCTGGTGAGGTTTTATCGACTTACATTACCTCTGATCTGTGCTGGAGTCTTGGGCTAACTCATCACTCGCACTCAGTTAGCCCAAGATTCCAGCACAGATCAGAGGTAATGTAAGTCGATAAAACCTCACCAGCTACAGGGGGTCATGTAAGATGCCCCCATTTTCAGTTTTTATTAATCAACAAGTTATCAGTCTATTGCATTTACCTTTATAAATACCATGAGGATTGTTTTTTAATACGGATGTCCTTCCAATGTTTTTATGTGGCCATACAATGTTTTTTAACAACTTTTTATTAAACTGACGATGGAATGATTCAATTCCGAAAAGATCTTTAAAATAAAAATTTTAAGCTTTTAATAAGCATTTTTTATACCTTAATACAAACGAACACCACGTGCTTTGTATTCAACAGGTATACTAGCCACTCCTGGATATCTCCACTTCATGGTTTGTTCCAGTTTCACTTTTAATTATAAACACTAAGTTGTTTAAAATATTTGATAATTTCCAACAGCTAATTAATTGATGAAACGATCGATATTTCCTGCTATAGAATATAATAAACTTCATAAAATAAGACAACAAGAATAATACAATACAGCAGAAACAATAATACCGAAAAACATCGAAAATTTATTCTCGTTAATCGGATAAGTTTTTCTGGTATACCAAACTCACGCATTGATTGATATAGTACTGTTCTCTTCACACTGTCGTATGCGCCTTTGAAGTCGACAAATAGGTGATGGGTTTCAATGTTAAATTCCAATGTTTTCTCGACGATCTGTCTTATTAAATAAATCTGGTCAATTGTTGATTTTTCTGGAGTAAATCTGGACCGGTATTTTCAAAATATGCCAACTGTGTAAACTTGTAGCCTTTCGTAGAGAATATTTGCTAGTATTTTGTAAACAGTTGTTAGCAGGGATATACCTTTGTAGTTGTCACACTGGAGCTGGTCACCTTTTTTATGTAACGGGCATATCACGCCTTCAGACCATTTACAGGGCATGGTCTCATTTTGCCAGACAAGAAATAAAAGTTTATACAGTGCTTGTAGCAGGGCATCGCCACGATTCTTGTAGAGCTCACTACAAATTTAACAAGTTCCTGGTGCTTTATTATTTTTAAGCTTGTTAATGGCTTTGGCAACCTGTTCAGTGGTAGGTGGTCTTTCATCGGTTCAAGAATGAGGTCGTATCACTTAGGATATTTCCTTCTCCATCCTTACAGCTCCCTATTCTTGGCTTAAACTCTTTACTCTTTTTACTATTTTGTTTACATATATAACAATAGATTTATATTCATATAATATATGATAATTAGAGCCAAAGGATGAAATTCCTGCTCAATTGAGTGAATGTGATATATTGGGAAAATCAATAGCTAGAGTCGGAGAGTATTTATTTGTCCACCATTTCTTTGTTAGACTTTCAACAGAGAGACAAGATATTTTTTATAACAAGCTGTTTTGATTATTAAACAGACATTTAAGAATAAATTTTTCTGCCAAAAACAGACCTCTTAAATGTAAAGGTAGCTAATTACATTTTACCAAAAGGTCTGTACCCAAGAAAGAAAGTACGACAACCAAATGTAAGAAAAAAGAGTGGATGACCGAGGAAATTCTAGAGTTGATAAATGAAAGGAGAAAAAACAAAACCATCAATACGATCCGCTATAAACAGCTTCAAAACCAAATAAGAAAAAAAATTAGGGAGGCTAAAGAAACCTACTTCTCTGAAAAATGTAAAGAAATAGAAGAACAGCAAAACAGATATGACAACTTTAATCTACATACAAAAAGTCAAAGAACTAGCCGGAGTAGGAAGTAGAAGAACCGCGAATATATTGCTCGACAACAATGGAAATATTATATTGGAGACAGAACAAAAACTATGACGATGGAAAGAGTACATCGAGGAATTATTTCATGACCAGAGAGAAGCTAACACATCTGTAGATAGCCAAACGGGAGATGTAGGCCCAGAGATAACCAAATCAGAGGTTAGTCAGGCATTAAACTCAACGAAAACCAATAAATCTGCTGGTCCAAATGAATTACCAAGCGAGCTATTAAAGTTGGTCAACGAGAAAAACCTGGACATAATAGTAGAACTGTTCAACGCTATCTATACTACGGGAATCATCCCTAGAGAAATGTTGACATCAGCATTTGTGTGTTTGCCAAAGAAAGTGAATGCCAAAGAGTGCAGTGACTATCGAACCATAAGCTTAATGTCACATATCTTGAAAATTCTGTTGAAAATTTTCCACGCCAGAATTCACTCTAAACTGGAACTGCATATTAGTGACAAACAATATGGGTTCCGCAATGGTATGGGTACCAGAGAGCCACTATTCTCCTTCAACGTGCTGAGGCAGAGATGTTTGGATGTTAACCGTCCTCTTTACGTCTGTTTTATAGACTACAATAAAGCGTTTGATAAAGTAAAACATGACCGACTCATGGAAATTCTAAAAATAAAAACCTAGATGAAAAAGATTTAAGGCTAATAACAAACCTTTATTACAATCAGCGAGAAATAGTACGAATTAAAAAAGAGACATCTGAAGAAACGAAAATAAAGAGAGGTGTCAGGCAAGGCTGCATACTATCACCTGTATTATTTAACGCTTATTTTGAAGAGGTAATTCGAGAAACTCTGGAAGATGAAACAGTCGGCATAAGAGTAAATGGAGTCTTAGTTAACAACATCAGATATGCAGATGATACAGTAATAATAGCCGATAGTTTACAAGACCTGGAAAGACTGATAAGTAAAATAGTAATGTGTAGTAGGGAGTACGGACTCTCGCTCAATATCAAAAAGATGAAGTTTATGAAAATTTGTAAAAACAACCATAATGGTAACGAAATAGATAGTAGAGGGACAGAAAATCGAAAGAGTAAAAAAGTACACTTACCTAGGAACACTTATAACAGAAAATAATGACTACACTGCAGAAATCAAAGTCAGAATCGAAAAAGCACGTTCTAATTTTATGAAAATGAAGAAGGTCCTATGTGGCAAAGATTTAACATTAGCTTACATTAAAGTACGCCCAACAAAATGTTACGTATACAGTGTACTATGCTATGGAGTCGAATCATGGACGTTAAATCTAGACACAATGAGACGACTTAACGCCTTTGAAATGTAAATGTGGACCTATAGAAGAATTATGAGGGTTTCCTGGGTAGATAGAGTTACGAACAATGAAGTACTGAAAAGAATAGGTAAAGAGAAGGAAGTTGAACTTACAATTAAAGAAAGAAAGCTACAGTATCTCGGACATGTGATGCGGGGCGAGAAGTATGGCATCCTGCGACTCATAATGCAAGTAAAGATAGATGACAGAACAAGCATCAGAAGAAGACGAATTTCATGGCTTAAGAACCTGAGAGAATGGTTTGGATGCAGCTCAAAACAACTATTTAGAGCTACTGCCTCAAAAAATTAAAATATCTCTGATGATTGCCAACCTCCGTAGCGGAGATGGCACTGTCCACTTATGTGTTGTTGGGTGATGTGGCGTGGCCCATGATTTGGCGTGCCCTGAAGTTGGATGTAGTTTCGATGCTTTGACGGATCTCTTGGTATATGTGGCGTCGAAGTTTATTCCTCCATCGCCGATAACGATCGGTGTAGATGTAGCAGATTCCATCCGACGATGATAGTAGCGGATGAGAAAGCTCTAGTATTACTGGAATGAATATTTTCCCCCTTTTTTCATTTCCTTTTCAAGATTTCATTTTTCATATTCCTTTTTTTCTTATTTATATTTTCGGTTTCAGATGATACTTCTTGACTCTATTTTTGGCTCTATTTTTTGACTCTCTATTTTGGCTCTCATTTTGGCTATATATTATAGCTCTTTTTTTGGCTCTTTTTGCACTTAATACAAATAATTGGTAAGTGTTAATTTATTGGTAGGGAAACCTAGCATTCATAGCTGAAATCCCGAAGATAAATGAAGGTTCTTCTTCTAAGGGTGCCTATCTTCTAGTAATGTTGGCGAGCGCATTGACCCATCTTATTTTATTCACAGTATCTCGAAATAAATTAGTTGACGTTAGATCAGTGCTGATCGGACGGTGTCATCGCTGATGACACCGTTATAATGGCAGACACCCTGGAATCGCTACAAGAATTGGTAAATAGAATTAACGATTATTGCATTAGATACGGACTAAAAATAAATAAGAGAAAAACTAAATTTATGATTGTCTCAAAAACGCAACATGGAAATGAAAGATTAATGATAGAGCAAACCCAAATAGAAAAAGTAGAGACATATAAATATCTGGGAACCTGGGTTGATGACAAAAATGACCAAAGCAGAGAAATCAAAGTCCGAATTGAAACTGCAAGGCAAGCATTTGTGAAAATGAAGGCAATGCTTACCAACAGAGACCTTCAGTTGCATCTCAGATTGAATGCTCTAAGATGTTACATATTTTCTATCTTACTATACGGAATGGAAGCTTGGACATTGAAGAAACAACACATAAGAAAAATAGAAGCGTTCGAAATGTGGTGTTACAGAAGAATATTAAAAATTCAGTGGGTTCAAAGGATTACCAATGCTGAGGTACTACGACGTCTAAATAAGGAGTTAGAAATTATAAACAGCATAAAAAGAAGAAAACTAGAATATTTGGGTCACATAACCAGAGGAGAAAAATATGAGCTGCTGAGAATTATTATGCAAGGAAGGATCCAAGGAAGAAGAAGCATAGGAAGAAGACGCATCTCCTGGCTGAAGAACCTTAGAGAATGGTTTAACTGTAGTTCACTACAACTTTTCAGAGCAACAGCCTACAAAGTGACCATAGCCGTTATGATATCCAACCTCCGATAGGAGATGGAACTTTAAGAAGAAGAAGATCAGTGCATTACTTAAGATTGACCAGATAGGATACACCTCTGCATCCAACGCCTGTCTTGCCCTCAATCTTGCCTTGTAGAATCAACTGTAGAAGTCAGTACTTATTATTACCCATAATGTGACCGAAGTAATCCAATTTTTTGTTCTTTACGGTGTTTTAATTAATAAATTTATTTGCATTTTTTTAGACACTGCAGAATAGTTATGTTAGTTGTGTGGTGTATATATGACACCCATAACATACATCGGTAGTACTATTTATATTTCAAATGCCTCTAACGCCTCTACAGCCTCTAAAGTTTTATGGCATCTTTTGTAAGACTCCAAATTTCTGATAAGATAAGTTGTAGAAAATCTTCCTTAAAGCGTTACAAGAACTTTTGGCTTTTTTAACAAGAGTCTCCTTTGTCCATATGTTTGCCAGATACTCAAATGCTTTCATTACTGACCTGTGGAGAGGAGACGAAGTGGTTTCTGGAATTATTAAACCACTTGCATCAACTTTGTCTTCGTTACGCCAATCGGCATCCTCAGGCGATATTTTATTGTAGCGTACAATGCAAAGAATTGCGTTTTTGGCAGCCAGTCGCTGTGGGATGCACTAGTGTGGGATCTGAAAGAGATCCTACTGGTTGCTCATATTGTGTTCTTGAGGTCGCTTTTTAGTGATGGGCCAAAGACTTCGTAGGGTACTTGATTAAAGACTTTCAATGGAGGCAACAGATCAAATGAAAACCTCACAAGAAGTAGTAAAAACTGGCATGATCTTCTATCTAACTGACTAAGTACCACGAGCTTACTTGCGATTTGAAGGATTGGGTAGGGTGACTGCAGGAAATCCGGAAAGACAGATTTTAATGCACTATTTGAGCGGCAACAGCAGCATTCGTCCACTTACAAGAAATATTGTGATTTGCGGATAACCCATACCAAATTAAGGTCTGCTTGATCCCGAAAGCTATCTTCAGGCTTTTTATATTCCGCTAAAGCATCGTAGTTGTCAATTTTCACTTTTTTTTAACTATTAATGACATCACAGTATTGATTTAACAACACTGACTACAGCAACGTGTTTCTGTGTATTACTGACAACGAAAACAAAATAAAAAGGACGTATTACGTAAAGCACCCCCCAATTTCGTTACGTAATATTTGAATGATCCCTTATCAATCGGTATAGAGCGTTATAAATTAAAATTTCTGCGGGCAAATAGTCTTTATCCCTGAAGACATCTGGATTTAAAAGATAAATTCCTGTAGCCGAAAATCCTGCTTCAGCGTTAGTAATTATCGCTACTTCTTTCTGAAAAGTGAGGCGATATCATTGTGTGTGATTTTTTTTTACTTAATTGTGTCTTACGAAGAAAGTTACATTCTTGTTTGTATGGTAATTTGAATGGGCCATAAATGGTGACATCCATTGGCTGAATTCAGTCTGATCCACGCGGGGGCAAACACAACATTATAATGTGTTTCCTTTTGCAAATTTTTTATGATTTATTTAAGATGTGATTGAAATAGTTGTCTAAAATTAATAATATTGGGTCGTTTTCAGATGGTTTTGTAAAATCAATAAAATGTTTTAACCACTCAACGAACAAATCTTCATTAATCCATTCATTTTTGGGTCACTGATACATAGCATTACGGAGTCCATATCCATCCAAAGTTGTTAAATATCATTGACGGGATAAATGAGCATCGGTGGTATGTAGACCCCAGTTGCACTTACGGCTCATACCTCTGTAACGGTTTTACTTCGTTCGCCGCTAGTAATTGATCCCAACCCTTTTTCAGTCACAATTTTTCCTGGATGTTGCACTGAGGATACACCGGCCTCATCTACAATAAATATGTTTTTGGGTGGGAACTTATACTTCTCAATTAACTGTTCAAGAAGTTTTAAAAATAATGTAACCTTCTCTCTGTTAAAAACAGTAGCTCTATTCACACTCGTCCCTACAGCTTTTCTTACAGACAAATTATTCCTTCTTAGAAAGCTTTCAAGTCAGTGTTTGCCAGAGATTTCATAAGTAGTGTTAAAATTATGTTTTATATTATTTTTTACATCGTATTTTTTATATTTCGTAAGACATTTTTCGAACTTGAAAGTGAAGTATACTCATAAAATATATTTGCCAGAAATTTTACTATGTCTTTCTCTTGATCTTTGGTAAATACTGTATTCTTCTTAACTGGGGGTTATTATTATTTTCATATTTAATTCTTTCCCGAAGAAATGACAATGGAACACCAGTAGATCTAGTAGCTTCTCTTATCAATTTACTTTCTTCGACTAACTTGAAAACAGTGTTTAACAAGTTCTGGTTGTATTATAGTTTTATCCGTTTTCCTTGTTTTCCTTTTCCGACATTCTGTAACAATTTTAAACATGATTAAATTCTACTAAATAAACAGAAAAATACTTATATGACAGCATAGGTATCGACTTTGCTTTGTTGATAATACCGGTCATCGTGACCGGCATTAATAAACTGTTCAGATTATTAAATAAATTTTATTTACAAAAGAATCTTTTGCGACAAAGTCAAAATACATAATCAGAAATAAAATTACATTAATGAGCACCAATGATATCAAAACTATGTATCTATATAAGAATCTTTCTTCGCCTATACACTCCCTTTTCCTTTATCCTGTTAGTGATGAAGAAATAAAAAGTATAATTAAAGATATCTCAAAAAATCCTCGACTGGACTGGATGAGATCCCGTATTCTATGTTAACACATGTATCTCATAACATATATAAACACTTAACATTTCTAGTAAACCTTTCATTTCAGGAAGGGTTTTTTCTCAAATTCTAAATACTGCTTTAGTTTTGCCTATAAATAAAAAAGGTAACAAATCAAAATTTGATAATCACTTTTATCTGTGTTTTCAAAAATATATGAGAAGGCGTTTCATACACGTCTCCTCTCGTATATTAATAAGCACAACATTACAGAAAAGTCTCAATTTGGTTTCTGTGAAGGTATACGTGTGCAAGATGCACTACTAGCACTGTGCAATCATATTTTATCGAACTTTGATAAGGGTAATAAAGTTATCTGTTTGTTTTTTGACTTAGCACGAGCTTTTTAAACTGTAAATCATCCAATACTGCTGGAAAAACTTTATCATAGTGCTGTTAGTGGAACTGCGTTAAAGTGGTTCCACACCTTTTTATCGAAAAGGTTTCAAAAAATTAAGGTCAATGTGAATGGGAATATAATATTTTCTTCAGAAGAAAGTGTCCTCTCCGGAGTTCCGCAGTATCATTGCCCCTCTTTTATTTTTAATTTTCGTCAATGATTTAAATAAACTGATAAACGATAGCTCAACATGTTTGGTTCGGAATCCATTAGGTAATTTTTCTGATGCAATAAGTGTTCGAGTAGAAAACATGGAACAGCATTCAGGCTGTTATGTTACTCAAATTGCTGACGATACCACAGTTGCACTAAATTCCAATAATTTTTTTCATGTAGTACCAAAAGCAAACTGTCTTGTAAAAAGTATGACTCATTACTGTTTAAATAATGTCCTAATCTTAAATGGACCAAAGACCAATATGGTAACCTTTTCACCTTCTACTATGCAGATGAATCCATTAGTAAAACTTGACAATGGGTCAGTGGTAAATAGCCACTCCATAAAATTGTTAGGTGTTCACCTGGATTCTAATTATTTGTCTTGGAGCTCTCACGTTGATTATGTAGTGGGAAGATTGTCTGTGCACTGTTATGTTCTATAGCAACTTAGCAATTTTATCTCCCTAGATATCTTAAAACTTTACTATTTTGCTCATGTACAGTCAATTTTGCAACATTGCTTAGTGTGTTGGGGAATGAGGTGCTTTTTCTTAAAAAAAAAAATTATTCGTACCATGACGTTTACAAGGCGCTTGGATTCCTGTAGACCAGTATTTAAACAATTAAATATTTTAACTGTAATTTCGCTGTATACTTTTAGTTGTGTTGTTTATGTAAAGTCACATAGATGCAATTTTATTTGCAGAAATGATGTTTCCTTAATGAGTGGCTACAATTTTCGTCACAGAAATGATTTGGTGACCCCTGGTCGTTCCTTGACCGTTGTGGGTAAGGGTCCTTACCCAACATGCGTTCGTTTGTATAATAAATTACCTAATTATGTTAAAGAGTCAAATATTTATTTATTTAAGAGAACAGTTAAGGACTTTTCTGGTAAACACTTTCTATTCGTTAGAGGAATACTTGCTGGCATCTTTTTAACAATTTGTATGTTTTTGTGTATAATTTATATGTTAACTCTTTTTATGTACTTATAGTTTTTACTGATCATAGATTGTATTTAATGCATTTCAATACTTGTAAAAGTCAGAAGAAATAAAGAAAATTGATTGATTGATGTATATAACTTTACTTACCTGCAATTTATGAAGATAAATAAATTACGTCAATTGGTCGCGAAACAAATAATGCACTCCGAATACATGTTGGTGCTTCTGTATGGAGGGTACTTATGCTGTCATTTGTATGTGTATATATGGCCATATAAATCGTAGGAGAAGGGGGTAGTGTGGTGACCGGTATTACCGGGATTACCCACTTTTACCTAGTAAATTCTCTTTTTTATATCTGACTCTTACATCACTTCTACATATTTTTTTCTACATTTAGTTCTACATATTACCTTGTGTTTATTAACCTCATTCAAGAGCAGGCACAAATTGCCTTTGACAACTAAGCTAGTAAAACAAAAGGTATGAAAGATGCGAAATCATCTGTAAAAACAACTGCCAGAACGAAAATCTCTAAATATAAAAAATCGAAGAACTGTTTTAATTATACTTTAATTACCTATTGATCTGGAAATTTAAAAGATAACATATTCAGAAACATTTGCTATTTTCAGCATGAACGACCGAATAGTAATAACAGAACAACTATGATGTTACTATTTACAATTCTACTACGATTGTAATCATAATTAAAGGCATCCTTTGCTTTTGACCATTACATATGATTTTCTTTAGCAGGTGTGCTGTTTTATAATACATAATTCTACGTTTTATTAGCCGTTTATTTAATACAAAGTTTGCATTGACCATTAAGCAAATACTAAATGTGCATGGAACTATTTGCCTGCAGTATTTTTGCATACTCTATTATTCAACGATCATACATCTAACTAATAAGGGTATTTCACAAAATATCCGTTCCGCCCGTTTTTGCCAGATGTAAGTGAAGCTATGCCAATTATCCTATTTGGAAGAAATTCTCATAGGCGTATCTTCGTAAAATTTAGTTAACTTTTTAACAGAAATAATATTTAGTTGATAAATATTTTTGTTTTAATTTGTCGTATCGTTTCTTCTTAAAGAAAAGTAGGTTTCCGTATCCATTGCACTAATTTATGCATTACTCGCAGAGCATTCCTTTGCAATTTATCTGGCGCCTTCATCTTTTTTCTGTATTATATCAATAAATTTTGCTTTTCTATCCACCATAATTATTTTCTTTAAGATTAAAGTTAGAATTTTGGGAGTTTGTTTTAACATTGTCATTGTTTTCTCTGTGTGTGTTTTCAATTTCCATTTGCTTCTCTTTATTGTTTTTATTACTATTATTAGCTATAGTATATAATCGGATATGTTTGTTTATAAATTTTTATGAGCGTATGCTTATCTCTTATTCTCTCATTTGGTATCTATTTTAGGTCTTACTTTTTTTATTATTACATTCATAATCAGGTTGAACAATAGAGGGCTCAGGGAATCTCCCTGTCTTATCCTCTTGCCAGCTTTAATAGGGTCAGTTAGTTCTTATTTTACTTTTATTGTGTTGTTTTGGTAGATATTTGGCGCAAGTGGATAACGTCCTTTAATTTGGCTCAGTCAAATGCCTTTGTAAGGTCCACGAAACATAGATATGCCGTTTTGTTTTATTCTTATGATTTCTCTTGCACTTGCCTCATTATAAATATAGCGTCGTTTTATGATCTTCCTGACCTAAAACTTTGTTTTTATTCTGCTAGTGTTATAATTTCATTAAGTTTATTTGTACTCACTTTGGTTGTTAATTTTAGTGTTGTGTTTAATAAATTAAATTATCTGTAATTTTTGGGGTCCGATTTCTCTCCCTTTTTAAAGAGAGGTATTAGGATGCTTAATCTTCATTCTTGAGGAATTCTGTTTTGTTCTCTTATTTTTTTTATTAGTTTTAGTAGTTGTTTGGTCAGAGTTCGTTATTAGTTAGAAGTTCGTTCGGTATTGTGTCCCCTCCTGCTGATTTTCTGTTTTTTCAATTTCCTTAATGCTTCCGTTACTTCTTTCTTCTTAATATTTATTGCTTCGTTTGCCGTCACCTCTGTTGGTAATGGTTCATTACTGTTAGCAAATAGAGATCAAAAGCTCATGTCCATGTCTCCTTCTAAATGTGTTTCGTTTTTATTGTTTCTTTCATATCTTTTCTTTGTCTTCTGATCATTCTCCATATTTCTTTATATGTTTTGTAGAGGTCGTGTTGTATCTGTTTTGAGAAGCTCTGCCAGTATTCCCTTTTTATTTGTCTAACTAAAGTATTAATTTCATTTCTAATTCGCTTATAGTGGTTGTATGCTTGTTGTGTTTGTTGTGATATGTATTGTAAAAAGGCTTTCTTCTTTTCTTTACATTTTGTCTTCACATTCTCTCCAAGCCATGGGGTTTTCTTTTTTGACATGTTAGTGTTTGTTACTTTCTTCTCTCCAAGTGATTCTGTTGCTGCGTTAATTATGTCATATTTGAGTTTTTTCCAGCTTTCTTAATGTTTCGTTTTCTATTATAGATCTTTGACACGGGTGCTATTGAATGTATATTGGCATTGGTCTTTGTGGTACAAAAATGTGTTGTTTATTCTAAGTTCGTTATTCGTGCAGACGTTTATCATCAGATCTCTATTTTAGTTTTTAAAATTATCGTTACATTTTTGATTAATAAAACACTGTAGATTAGTACGTATTTACCTAGTTTTGATTGTCCTTTTCCTTTCTTTTTGTTTCCGAGCACAAATGTCTATTTATTTCAGACCGATGAGTTTAAATTTAAACTTAACCAAAAGTAAAACCAACTTTGCTTACTAACAAATACATAAGAGCATCTTAATACATATATCACCAATTACTATCAAAATACTTAACCAACAAAAATCCCTCCCAAAACAAGATTAAAAGTGTATACACTGGCAGTTTTGGTTTCTATATATCGACCATGGATATGGAATCTAGTCAAGATACTTCGCAAATTCTCTGAATGGTTTCTGAAAACGGAAAGGCATACATATACATAGATATTTGAACTACAGAACATATTTATATAATCATAAATTCGATTATATTACCAAACAGATTATATTACCAAACAAAAAAATCCTTACAGTATAAGACATTTACCTCAAGATATAATGAATTAGTCGATCCAAACACAAGTGAAAAAGAGACCAATATATGGAAAATAAAGATATTCTGCGCATCGCTCATCATCATCAATTAGCCTATATTTGTCGACTGCTAAACGTAGGCCTCACGTAAAATTTTCCACCTATTTCTATCTTGAGCTTTTTGCATCCAGTTTGTGGTGATGCGCTTGATATTAACCGTCCATCTAGTCGGTGGTCGTCCTCTGCTTCGATATGCCTCTTGCCTTGGTCGCTATTCCAGAATTTTTCTGGTCAATCTATCATCTGTTAATCTGGCAACATGTCCGGCCCAAGCCCATTTAACCATGGCTATTTTTTCAACTGCATCTGTGACTCCTGTTCTTCTTCTTATTTCTAGGTTTGGTACTTTATCTCTGATGGTAATACCTAATTCTGATCTTTCCATAGCGCGTTGTGTAACTCTTATTTTATCTATTGTTATTTTTGTCAGAGTCAGTGTTTCTGCACCATATGTAAGAACCGGTAAAACGCACTGGTTAAAAACCTTTCTTTTTAAACAAACTGGAATAATAGACTTGAAAATGTTATTCAATCTATCAAAGGCAGCCCATGTGAGACCTATCCTTCTTTGTATTTCAGTTGTCTGATTATCTCGGCCTAAGCGAATCTCACGCCCTAGATATTTGTAAGCTATTACTTGGTCGATGCTATGGCTCTCAATCAGAATTTTACCGCTGACCACAAGGTTGGTCATAAATTTTGTCTTTGAGGTATTAATTTAAAGACCAATTATTTTTGACACTTTATAGAGCGTGTGCAGCATTTTTGTAGCTTTATCAACCCTATCAGATATTAAAACGATGTCATCGGCAAATCTTAGGTGGTTCAGATCTTCCCCATTTATATTAATTCACATGTTAACCTCTCGTTCCATTTGCTTGAACATATATTCAAGAACAGCTGTAAACAATTTCGGGGAGATAGTATCACCCTGTCTAATTCCACGTTCTATTCGAAACTTCTTGGTATCTTTATGAAGACGAACACGAGCTGTACCAGTTTCGTAAATACTTTTAATCAAGGCGATATATCGGTAGTCAATGCGACAGTCAGCCAATGCTCAAAGCATTTTATGATGATCTATAGTATCAAACGCCTTTTCATAATCTACGAATATAAGAAAGATAGGATTGTTATACTCTGTACGCTTTTCTATTATTGTTTTTATAACTTGTAGATGATCATTTGTTCCGTATTTGGAGCGGAACCCAGCCTGTTCACAAGGTTGGTAACTATCCAGTTTGTTCACAAGCCGTTTTGTTTTTATGTTCATGAATAGTTTGTATGTATGGAGAGCAAACTAATAGGTCTGTAGTTCTTTAGGTCTGAAATGTCACCTTTTTGTGCATTATGGTTATTATTGAATTATGCCACTGGGAGGGGGTTACGCCTCTTGTCAAACAAGTATTGAACATCTTTTTTAACACATTTACTAACGACCCTCCTCCTTCTTTGATTTGTTCAATGACTATCACATCTTCTCCAGGTGATTTATTGTTTTTCATCTCCGAGAGTGCTGATTTTATTTTCTGCGCATCGCTATATTATATTTAATCATTTTGTAACCAAGAATAAAAAGCACTTAAAACATTAAGTTGTTTTTTAATGTCAACAGGAAGTTTGATTTTGATTTGTCAATTTTTAAGGTTAACTATTTTAAATTTTAACTATTTAAGGTATAAAACAATAAAAAAAAAATAAAAAATTAAGATAAAACAGAATACACAATAATATAAACATGTGCAAATAATACATACAAATTAGCAGAACCGTGTACAGTTACGGTAAGAATTATAGTGAAACGCTGATATTTGTAAGTTTTTGTAGTTCTGTTTTAAGATATAGTGCGGCTGCTGGTTGTTCTATTAATTGAATATATAAATAAAAATATTTATTTTTCTGTTTGGTATATACCGCTAAAGTAAGGCAAATTGTACGTGCTAAAATTAATTTTGACCATTTTTTATTTACATTTCACATTACAGCGACCCTTCCTTTTGCGGAATGCTTGCATTGATATCGGATGTAGAGCAAATTTTGTAATTAATTTTCTTATTTTTAAGTTTTGATACTAAAACAACTTTATAAAAATAGAGTTAAATCTAAAATGAACGTAAGTATACAGTTCAGAATTTTTAAAATTTAGCAAAAAATGCGAACAGGTCCCTGTTCTTTTTTCAATGATTTCAAAAATACAAAACCTGAAAATATAACAACTTTTTTACAAAGAGAGTCTTTTCATTATTACAATTGTAATTTGTTGAAATATTAATTGTACAACATAACAATTAACAGGAATCACTTAAAATCTTTTAAAATAGTTTCAGTTTTCTTAAAAGTCTCTCTGACGACGGGTAGACCCAGAAACACGTGTAAGAAAATGGTAAGAGACTGGTATATATATTTAAAATACTTATGCACTCAATTCATTTTCTCATTCTTTCGTATTTTTTGCGTCACTATCATCATTTAATTAAATAATAAATTTATTTCCGCCTTTAATGTGAAAGTGCCCAATCTTCTTATAGTATTCTTCAAGTTTAATCTATGTGGCGATTCTTTTCTGCGAGTCTTCCTTGGTATATATAAGTTTTTTTACCTTAATTACCTTATTATCAAATTTAGGAAATATATTTGCACGCCTTATACTTGGTTTTTTAAATTGTTACCAAGTTAACTTTATAGGAATAACATACAAAAATAGGTAGTCTCAATATAGTGTGTCCATGCTTTTCGACAATACTCTCTAGGTCGTATAATTTCTTAAATTGCTTCGTGTGTAGCACTTCAATAAATTGTTTTTTTAATATCAAAAACTTCTAAATACAAATCATTTTCCATTAAAATATTTTGAAGATCAGTTTTCTTTGAAGATGTATTTGGTATCTTAGTGAGCTGTAGGAAATAATACAAAGCATTATCAAGCACTACTACATTATTTGGCTCCAAGTCTGGGATCAGTGAGTTTTCAGACCAATCTTCGAAAAATTTGAGCTTCCATATTTTAGTGTTAGTCAACTGTATGATCCTCTACTTTCTTTCAACAATATTGTAAAGTATTTGAAATCCATCCCCATTTCCTCCGCAATGTACAATAATTAGTCGTGATCCTTTATTTGCAGGCACTTTTCATATGCACATGTTTAAATCATCTGTTCATCCTTCAGTAACTGTATGGTGGGTATCATACCAAGTTTCATCTAAAGAGTAAATTTGCCTACATCGCTTCTTACAATAGTGTTCATTTTAAACTATTTTGTATATAGTTGAAAGTGGAACTTTTGCTAAATCAGAAGTTGCTTGTACCTACAATTTTTCATCGAAGCCGTATTACTTTTGTAAATTTTTGTACACATTGAAACATACTTGCTGTGTTTCAGCATTTAAATGTATTCGGTTTTTTTAAGGGTACTTTTTTTCAGGAATTACATTCACACCGGCATTGGCCGGTTCTATTTTCAACCACATTTTCTCACGGACATTACAATACTATTCAAAATAATTCAATTATAGCAAAGAACACTCTACACTCTACTAACGAACTGCTTTTTAACTAAAATGCTAATCTTACTAACGCAGCATCCAGTCGGTTATAAAAAAGAAGGGCGACATCAGACGTCGCCGCATTTAAAGCGTTGTACAATATATGTTGCCTCGACTATACAAGAATTTTACTATATATCTTTTATTATATCTATCTACATTTTAAGTGTCTTACAGATCGATGCACTTAAAGGTAATAACCCAATAATTGACAGATAGTTATTATTTTAATCATTTTTAAAACATAATTAACAATCTGTCAAACAATACACCAACGATCATCCACGATCCACGTAGATTTTACTTCAATCTTTAAAAACCAAGAATAACATAGAAATTCAAGAATGTAACTAGTATTAGAACGGTGATGAAAACAATTACATGTTTAATACTGATATTGCAAAAATTAAACATTCTTAATATATAAAAAATAAGTTAGTAAATTAACCCGTTTCAAATGACCGTTGTTTTTTGTTTATCCTACAAAAAGTAGATAAAAAGTTTAAAAACCAATAACTCTAAAAGTGAAAAACAAAATTAATTGCACTCAGTAATAAAAAAATAACACGAATATATAGCATAATCCCGAAGGATTAAACGGTGATGATAATAATGAAGATTTCCCGAGATGACGTACGCCAGTGATCATTTAATAGGATGTGATTTATAGGAGATACAAACATGCCAAAAATGCTCCATCATTAAATCATTTAGCATTACTAATAACGTGTAATATCAGCTAGAGGCGAATCGTAAGATCGACATCAGTCCGCTACCAATATCACCTGCCGATTTTTGGCGATTAGACGAATATTGTTCACCTGCTCTTGCTGCTTTGTATTCCTAGATAGATCCCGATTTTTTCGCCAAAAAACTTATATGCACAGGATCATATTAGCTCTAAATGACAAAATACTTATAATGATACTGATAGTGTAATTTTGCGAGTAATGTTTACAATAAAATTGAAATTATTTAACTAATTTTGTATCAAGTCACCGAGAAAAATCCTAGTGTAAACTGTAACATACAATTATATCATTGAGTATTTTAGTCTTTTTTTATACAGACTGACGTTTAATATTTATATATATATATATATATATATATATATATATATATATATATATGAGTTTAAAGACCAAAATATAGTACTCGAAGATTACAATTCGTCAAACCTTCCGTGTATGAATCAATAGAGTCTGATAACGTTGTCTGCATAACTCTTGCATCGTCAGAGACTCGTGCTGATACGAATTTACACAAAATGGTCGGTGAATGTCTCTTGTTTATTTTCCTCTTTAAGTGCTCATGGTTACAGAATGGGAAACAAAGAAATCCAAATATTATATTATGCAGACGACGCCGCATTAATCGCCGAGACAGAAGACGAGCTCCAAATAGTAACACACATCTTGAATATAACAGCCAAGAAATAAAATATAATATCAGCAGAAAAAATTAAATGTATGACAACATCTAAATGCCCACTACGATGTAAAATTGAAATTTATGGGAAAATAATAAAGCAGGAAGCAAGGTTTAGATATCTGGGAATAGATATAACTAGTTACGGAAATGTTGAAGTAGAAGTACGACAACGAAGCTGAAAAGCAAGTTAAGCGACGGGATCTCTTGATGACACAATCTGCAAGAACAAATACCTAAGACAAGACACAAAAACAAGAATCTATAAAGCAGAAATTAGACCTATATTAACATAAACGGCGGAGACAAGACCTGACACATCTAAAACGAGACGACTACTAGAAACAACAGAGATGAAAATACTTCAACGAATATCAGGGAAAAGTCTGTTGGATAAGGAGAGAAGCGAAAACATAAGAAGAGGATGCAAGACATAAATGGATGGATGACAAAACGGAAACAGGAGTGAAACGAACACATTAGTAGAATGACAGAGGATAGGATAGTACGAATAGCATGAGATAAGTCACTAAATGAACCAAGAAGTATTGGCAGACCAAGAAAAAGATTGTGCGATAATTTAAACAATTTAGAAGTCTAATATTAAAGAAGAAACAAGCTTTAAAGCCTACATACAAGAAGGAAGAAAAAGAAGAAGTGGGAAGCTACAAAAGTGCCATCTACTCTGATGGCCATAAACGAAAACGATTTAATAATGTCGTTTCCTGTCGTTTAAGCTATACGAAATTTGCTAAAGTTTACGATTTTAGCAAAATCTTTGCTATTGCTTTTATGAATTCAAAGGCCAAAATATCCACTTAAAGTGGAAAATAAGCAAAAGACATTCACCCAAGATTCTGTGTATAAATTTTCATGAGCCTGAGTCTCTGACGATGCAAGGGTTACGCAGAAATAACGTTAAAAGATTCTATTGATACCGATTCATGTACGAAAATTCTGACGAATTTGTGCTATTGTGTCATATATTTTGGCAATTAGTTTGTTTAGCTCACAAATGATCAAGCTAGGACGAAATGCTTTATCTATGTTAATGATACGGTATTGACTGTTTGGAGGAGAAACTGTTCGAACAAATAGAAAATACATTTTTCGCTGTATTGAAAGAGCTAATATAGTACTATAACAATAACTTTCTAACATTAAAACATTCAAAAATAAAAAATTAACAAGAAAAATGAAATTCCTATAGTTGGCTGTATACCATCAATCACAAAAGTTTATTTAAAATCCTTTATAAAGGGTATATAATTAAAAATCCCTTTCGAGCTAAATCACAGAACGTTTTCGGGCTAAAAAGACCGTCATCAGTGTTTTGTTACTAGATGGCTTACTAGTTGGTTACTCACTTGTGGCTTGACTTATGTGCACCTAGTAACAAAACATTGATGAAGGGCTTTTTAGCTCACAAACGGATTTTAAATTATATACATTTTATAAGGATTTTAAATAAAGTTTTCTTCAAAAATCAAGTTACCTGGAACAAATTAGAAACTTCAGCTAACTGCGCTTAAAATCCCATCTCTGATTTTGTGATTACTCAGCTTAAGTTTGGTCTCGCTCTAAGTTGCTAGAAGGAAATAAGAAAGTGACCCGCGCGATCCCATGTTTGGCTTAACAAGGAATCCAGCAAGATCGAAATCTTATAAAAAGGTATATTTATTTAAAAAAACCATTTCGGGCCACATCACAGAACGTTTTCGGAATGCAAATTCCATCATCAGTGCTGCTGCCTGAAATAAGTACAACCACTTTAATTAAGACAAACGTGAACGTTAAAATTTTGAATAAGATTAAAGCAAATGTGGTTTAATAGTTACGAGGTATAAGCCACTAAATACAAGGGTAAATTTATAGCATGTTAAAGTTTTAAACATATTCAATTCATCGCAACGTGAAACTCCCAACTGGGGTTACTGGCCTCAAGACGTCGTCTCTACACGGATCTTAGGTAGCAACCAGTCATTTTGATCAGTTGACTATATCAAATTTACTTTTCTTGTGGATTTCATGAGTTTCTTCAATTACAACTTAAGAGGATAAATAATGCAAAATAGAGAACCCTGCGCATCTATTGATTTGTATGTTCTTAAGATAAGTATGATGGTAGTAATGAAAAGGACACTCACGTGGAGGAGTATTGGCAACATAAGATTTAAATAAGTAATCCGGTATTTAATCAGATGAGAAGATAAAAGCTAATGCAAAAATATTACTATTCAGAGATTGAGAGCAAAAGAAAAACAGGAAGATAAATAGCAAGATAAAGATCTGATGTAATCCAAGTTGACGGAATTTATTGCATCACAACGTAACAACCACCAATTTTATACAAAGAAACACAGACGCTTAGTGCAACATTACTTTTGTGCACAGATGTAAGAGGGGCTGTCGAGATTCAAAAACGTTCGATTAACTTTAATCATAAAGAAAAAGTTTTGTATCTAAATAGAATGTGGATTTCAAATGATACGAAATACAAAATTTCTCTCCAAACTCATTGAAAATTTCACTAATGATTTGAGCCAATAAATCTGTGGGTTACACGAATTCCACTAATGTAAAGCAGTTACGTTGTTTTAGGAAAATGAGCTACAAAATACTGTTAACAATGTTCAAGTTCAACAGAAAATGTTTCGCAAAAAGCTACTAGTGTGTTTAATGATCTAATTAACAATATAAACATATAAAGATCTAATGCAAAATTCCACGCCCATTATTATTACTATTATTACCAAATACACTTAAATTTGTTGTAAAATTGTTCCAGACGGCCCTGCAGTTAAGTAGGGTTTTAATGCCCATAATGGGTTGTTTGTGTGTGGCAGGTCTAGCGCGGCGTATCTGCTGCATAGCTATTTTTATTTGCTTTGTTTTTTAATTGATATCGTCTTTCAGGTGTCTCATAATCATTAGGTAGATTTTTTACCTTGACTGTTGCTGTTTCTTCTAACCCTGCATTAGTATGTGCTAACAATATTAAATATGTAATGAAGAAGGATAGCTTCTGTTGCCAGTGAATTCTTAAAATAGTTTCATGACGTGGTTTAATTTTTTATTTCCTCTAGTAAAGACATCGGATATAAAAAAGCAAATATTTTTGGATTGAGCTATTTGTTAACATGCAACTTTGTTACATATAATTGCAACTTAATTCAAATTGGATCACATATTCTTGTTTATTGTCATAAAATAATACGAGCCCAATTTCTTAACCGGTATTCTGGATAATGGATAATTTATGAACAAACATTAATTTTATTTTTCCAATTTTAACTCACTGTCACTTAGAAATTACCGGTATTAGATTTGTTGTTGTTAATTAAAATACTATTAAAAAATAGCAAAAATGCATTAACAATATCCAAAATATATATACTATGTGCAAAATAAAAAGCCACTAATAAAATGCAAAAATATATTTATTATTGATGGATTCATTATTGATGGATTTATTATTGATGGATTGATGGACTGATCACTTGCAAAAGGCAATCAGCTGAAACAGCTGTAGTGATAAGAGTTTAAAATAAATTTTGTGGAAGTTTTGAAAACAAAGTTTTCAGTGTTTTATTGTTATATAAAATGAATTTCCATCAAGTAATGGTCGAATCCATCAATTATTTAAAAGAAGTCAGTACAGTACTTTTGACCATATTGTTTTCAAGATTACTTTTGAAACGTAGTCTGGCGACACAAAACATCTGGTTTTTAAATATGTGTTTACAAAATAAAGTGTTTCCGAAATATATTCAGTTAAAAACTAAGAACTACAGCTCTGCCGTACAAAAAGGGATACATCACGGCCAGACCCTTAGAGACAAAGATTTCAAAACAGCCCATATTCAAACAGTTTTTATATTGGTGGAGATACGTAGACGACGTACTGGTATGTTTCACAGGAACTAACAGGCAACTCGACCAATTTTTATCATATATTAATTCACTTCATAGTCATATTGAATTTACAATAGAAACAGACCAAAATCAATCCATAAATTTTTTAGATTTAAAAATTATCAGACTTAAAAACAAACATGACTTCTTCATATTTCATAAACCTACCCATACTGACATGATTATACACAATTCATCATCCCATCCCACACAACATAAACTGGCAGCCTAGTATGTTACATAGATTAACAGAAATTCCGATGTCAAAATACAATTTTGAGACAGAATCAAATATCATTAAGCAAATAGCAGTAAACAATGGATACAACGAACAAACAATTAATAAAGTGTTAAATCAAAAACTACACAAGAAAACCCTGAAATTAGTATTTCCACAACCAGAGAAAAAACCCAGTACCTTCTGCTCGATTACATATACTGGCAAAATATCAACAAAAATAGCCAAACACACAAAAAAGAAAGGAATGACACCGGCTTTCAGAACAAATAACAACCTAGGCAAATATATTAAAACAACAAGAGCCAAAATAAAAAAACACTTACACAGTGGTGTGTACAAACTTAAATGTGGCGACTGCCCAAAAACTTACATCGGTCAAACTGGTAGACATTTTAATAAACGAATAGCAGAATATAAAAGGGCTTTCAATAATAGAAAAACAGATTCTACATACGCACTTCACCTTCTACATCATAATCATTCTTTTACTGACGAATTTAAAATTCTTCACATTCAAAATAAAGGCCAATAAAGACTATCTTTGTTAGAATCTATGGAAATCAACAAATTAAAAAACACATATATAATTCTGAATGACCAACTTGAGACAAACAGTTCTCCCCTCCTTAACCTATTTCAGTAGAGACTATAAAGTGTAAACGCATGCCAAAAATAGATCACTTGAGAAAGGCAATCAGCCGAAACCGCTGTAGTGATAAGAGTTTAAAATAAATTTTGTGGAAGTTTTGAAAACAAAGTTTTCAGTGTTTTATTGTTATATTTATTATTTCTTTAGCCAATGGCAGAAATTAAGAAAAATGCTATGGATTTCAAATTTTATTAAATTAAAATATTTTTATTAAATTTTGATGTCAAGACTACATATCCAGTTTATTGCTTCAGGATACAGTCACTCCGTATGACAGATGCTTCAGAACTACTCCATCTTATTGGCTCCTAATACTCAGCCACATACCCTCACCTGTTTAAGATGAAAAGACGATAAAAAAACAATTAATAACACAACTGCCCATCCATGGAGACATTTCTGACCTGGCAATAAACCAGTTTGATCTAGGAAATCATCAATATTATCATTACAATAACTGGCAGCAAATAACTTCAATATTAGCTCCAAATCCGAAGTAAGCTCTGGAGTAAAAGTGCATCATCCGATGTACGAACTGTAATTGACCCAGTTGTAGAAGCAGGTACCTTAAACGCCATATATGAAAGACGTTAAACTGCATCAGAACGGGACATTACGTGTGTTCCCATAAAGAGAACTGAAAGAGCATTACAAGCTCGCATTTTCAGAAAAAAATGTTGAAGACATGGGTTCTTTATATGTAAATCTTCTTTACCATATGGATTAGATAACTTTAAGGAGCTTTTTATTTATTTAGCGTATGGCTCACAATAAGAACGAGGAATTAAAAACCAATAGAAAACCTTAAATGGAGTATTACGAACGAACATCTAATGTATCAATATAATCTAAAACATTTTCTGTCGCATTCAGGAATTAATCGAAAACTCCACTGAACAGCCTTCGACGGCATTCTTTAACAATGTGACGGACAATCTGCCATTGCGCATCACAGTCACACTCGGGAGTAAGAGCTTTTTCCCATCTATGTAAGGTGTCAGTATATCTACCACTTCTTATTCTTATTCTGTTTAGCGTTGTCCAAGTATTGCAGAGCAGTTCAAAACCTGAGCGTTTCTTATCTATATGAGCCATTTGGTGTACTTTCTGTGTTAAGTCGATCTTTCGTTGTATTCTCCAGGCGTTGGTGAGGCTGAAATGTTTCTGATCTAAGGAGATGGCCTTTAATATTTGGAGCGCACTCTATTCATTTCGACATTAAGCTTGTCATGATGGATGGGTAGTTAATGGTTAGCCTAGATTTTTATATATTCTCTGAGAAGAGAATGACTTCTTCGTAGTTTCGGCGTTGGGATGTGACTCAAAATGGGAAGCCAATAGTTCGAGGTTGGTCTAATTGTACGTCATATAATTTTCATTGTCTGGTTTAATTGATAGCAAATACATTAAGATCAGCAATCTTCGTGTGTTTTCTATTAAGTCATACCGGAGAAGCATATTGAGCTGCCGAGTATACAAGTCCGAGAGCGGATGATCTGGGTACGGAGGTAAAGAAACTTATTTGGTACCACATAGCTTTTGGATTATATTATTTCTTGTTTTTAGTTTTGCTGCCATTTTTTGTAGGTATTCTGTAAAACTTAAAAGTTCTGTCAAGAGTTACTTCAATATATTTTATTGTTGATTTATGAGTCAGTAGTCTATTTTTAAAGTGAACTGAAAGTTTTTTTATTGACTTGGGCATTATATAGATGAAAACAGCACACTTTGTTTTTTTTTTGTATTTGGCCGTAGCTTCCATTTGCGGAAGTATTCTCCCATAACACCAAGGTCATCCGTTAGTATTGTTTCTTTAACATCCATGTTATTATGTCTTGCTGCAATGACCCAGTCCTCAACGTAGCTAAATTTCTGCGAAGTTGGCCTATGCAGGTCCCGATTTATAAATTAAACAGTAAGGGTAACAAAACAAATCATACCGGCATTCCGTTGCTGAGCTTCATTTGGACACGTTTAAAATCGCCTATTGTGACTTAAATGGGTATGTCGGAGAGGATGCTATTAATGATTTAGTCCTTGTCTCTATATGATATCGTATGCAGCTGATAGGACAATAAAAGCAACGGATGTTTTCAGCTTTTTTTGAAAACTTGCTTTAATATGTAATGTTAGATATTATCTCATCTGTGCAATTTCGGTTAGGTCTGAACCCTGCTTGTTCAATAGGTATCAATTCAATCTTTCTACTAATTCTGTTATAGATTAAGCATTCCAATAGTTTATAGACGCGGCTCAGCAGTACAATTGGACGGTAGTTTTAAGGATGATCATTTGCTTTTGCTAGTTTTAATATGGCTAAAATGGAGGCCTTTCAAGTGAGTGGGGGATTTCTTCTGGTTTTAAGATGTTTCTATAGACATCAGCCAGCCATTGTCTAGCATATTTGCCAGAATTATTAAGGGTGAGGGATAAGGGAGGAACATATTTTTTTTCTTGATTTACTAAAGTCTAGTTTTCCCACAGTATCTATCCTCTTTTGTTGTTGGGCTGCATTTAAACAGTGCAGTATTTCGTCCGAATTTTTTATTCCATTATGGGACATATTCTTTACGATATCCTCTGGATATAGTTTTCTTCGCTGTAGTGATATAGTCGGACAATTTTCAATTAAAGGTGACTAATTTACAAATTGAACTAAACGGTAGCGGCAACCATGTAAAATGTCAGCAGTAAATTCTTACCGGGGTCATTTTTATTGTGTATGCTTCGCCCATGTAAATAAGTGAAAAAGTAGCCTAGTTTCATAAAATTTGCCCCTGTAACAATATAAATTGGTGCGAATCACTAGTGTATAGTGAGACAAGTTCATTGAATAGTTTGAAAGATAGGTAAACTTATCAATATTTTGCTGGTCTATATATATTTATGTTCTTAGAAAGAATGGGAATGGGAGAAATATGATATTTTAGTTTATTCGTTCCATATTTTATATGTGCATAGGCGTAGTGTGTTTTATTTCTGGGGAATATATTTATTCAATAGACTTTATTATTAACTTTAAAATAGTTTTGAGGTAAGTAAAGTAAATTTGAGGCAAGTTTATTCTTTATATAGTATTAACCCATTAACGGCCGCTCAATATACAAAGAGAAATTTGACAATTAATTTATTAGATTGCATTAAAAACAGATAAATTAAGACTAATTTACAACCAAAAAGGTTTTTTTTCTCATTTTCAAGGAAAACAGTACAATTTTTAATAAAGGAACATATTGTATATTAAATGTAAATTAAATTTTAAGGTGAAAATTTTCGGAACATTCGGGGTGTAGATGCATTCTACACCTTTTACATAAATAAATAGTATTACTTTTGCACATCCTACATTCTTGCACTATCGTCTCTTTTTGTAATGTGACCAATATTGTCGAATCTGGTTTCATCTGGTAAAGCAAATTTAGATTGACGTCCATGTACTAAATTTGATACTGATGTAGCGGTTTCTTCACTATTAATAATTATAAATATAAATCTATGTCGGCTCATGCTTTCTTTTATAATGTGCACTTTTTTATCCTCATCCTTTGACCAATGCATATCAACTTGAAGCAGAGTGTGAATATACATATATGCTAATATATTTTTTTTAAATCTATGTTATTCATTTCAAAATCGTGACGGTTATTCTGCGATGTATAAATATTTGTGTGAAAAAACTTCGATATATGACTTGCCTCCATGGTTGGCTTTTATATTTTCTAAATATCAATCAGACTGATGTTGAATTACTACTGAGCACGAAGGAGTAATTGTTCTTACAACTTGAGACAAATTTGGATTTACTATTTTTGCCTAGTTTTTTCTTTGGACGTTTTATCTGTGGTTCAGAGGAATATCATAATCAGAATCGGTGGAATTCCCAATCACTTGTATTTCATAGGTACCTGCAATATGCGATTTTATTCACTCTTCACAAATAATATTATCACCAATGTCTTCTACAGCAGAAACTTTCTAATCTAATCTCGGCGGCAAATAAACCACATTAAGTGAGTCAGCATTTTCACAATCTGAGTCTTCTTCTAATAGAGCTATTAACTCCTAAGTAGTTAGTGCCATCTTCATTTCATATTTCGAGAATTTACTGAAATAAACAAATGCACTACTATATACACGCATTCACATGATAATAGTTTAGCTTACTTCATTTTATATTATATGAACTTCATATTATATTTTTATATTTATGTATACAAATAAACACAAGAAAACTTTTAAATTAAGTTAAAAAAAAACAAATATAACGTTTACAGCACACAGCAATTCTATAACTCGAGAATGATGTGTAATGACGAGATCGTATATTAAAATTTCAGATTGTTTAGCCTAATGAAAAAATAAGTATTTTCCAAAGTTTTCTGTTTTTTGAAGTTCTGTATTAGGTACTCTCTAATAAGAATAAAATTTTACTTTAATTTGTTAGACAACTATAAGATACATGTCAAAAGACACATAATAATTTAATATTTATATCGGTCTTAGACTTAATGTTTACCTAATAAGTAACTTTGTGTTTAAATACATAATTAATTTTTTTTTGGTACGCATCTGCAAAATTGATAAGTGGAATATGATTTCGTTGAAAAGTTATCGTTAAGGGCTTCGTTAAGTGCGATGTTGCCAAGTAATCACCTTCAATTCACCTCACCTTCAAATTGTTTTAGTATAGATAACCACGCCAACAAATCTCACGTAGTTTTCTCGTATTGTCCCAGATATTTGTCCAATTTCTTAGTAAAAGTCGCCAATCTGCTTTTTTAAAGTTCCACCTATATCAAGAAAAATATGTTATTATTGGTATATTGATGTCACCTTCTATTACAACTGGTATATGTTGGATACGTGGAAATCTGGGAGTACCGTATGTGAAGCTGTCAGGGGTTGATTGTTTTCATTTGTGGAGACAAAGCATAGGCCTGGGTTGTATTCTTGCATCCAGGCTGCAGATTAGCGTATAATCACACAATCATAATTATTTGATAGGAAAAATCAACAGGTATGCGATAAACGTAATATATTTTGCAATACGATACACTCAAAAATGTATTCAAAAACCATTTAAAAACCAAAATTGTCCCTTTTGACTATCTAAAAACATTGTTAGAAGAGAACTCTACTATACACCGTAGTGTAAATATTATAAAAGAAACGATTTTACAAACTGTAGACTAAAAATCGACATGTCCCTAATAATCAAAAGTAGTTAATGCGACAGAAATTATAAGTAAAAACAAGACCATGAAATTGATGAGACATAGTGGACATTTAGGATCATTTTGCTCTAACAACATAAACAAAATACCACAAACCTTTCTCATTATAATACATCCAAAAATATGTAAATATGTTACCCGATATGCACTCCAGGAGCATACATTTTTTATTGAAAAATTCTGGTAGCTGTTTCTTTTTTTACTATCACAACATCCGAAAGTGTCATGAAATAACTTAACACTGAAAATCTACTTTTCATATTGATTACATCTTGCTTAGTTGATTCTATTCAGTCGTTTGAATAATTTTTATGAAAAGGTCTCGGTATCTTTTGGGCAACTTGTCACTCATTAATGCTACCTGTTTATGCATGATTATAATACGTTAAGTATCTGAATATATTTTCTTTTGTATAAGATATATGATGTTTTACCTGATATGGTATAATAAAAAAATTTCAAGAATAATAAAACACACTAAAAATTATTTGTAAAGATCAAAATTGTTACTATAAACTCTATTCTTCTGAGATAAAAAGCATCTATTTCCAAATAAAACTAAGAAATTTGTTAAAATACCTACACAATTGATCAAAAATACCATTCGTACGAAAGATATTCGGGAAAAATGTCCCAAACCACATTAACTTTTTGGAAGAAAAACAAAAAATATGCACTTGCCCTCTAGAGATAGGAAATATTCTGGATAATAGTATTGAAAAATTTTCAAGCGGTGATGTTCCTGCTCCAGATTTCTTGACCAAATAGAAAGGGCTGAACCCAAAGGTATTGATATACCATATTTCAAGTTATGACAACCTTTCTTCTTTAAATTATCCCATGACCATGGATGAATTAGAATACTCACTAAATAATATGAAACACTCTTCTCCCGGTCCTGATAACGTCCCTGCAATATTTCTTTAAAAACATGCTCCATCTGCCAAGAAACACTTGCTAGATATCTACAATAATACATGGAAAGTTCCCAAAAATATGGAGTTCATCTATCGTCATCCCCATTTATAAACAAAATCAACCAAAATCCCTGTTACATTCATATAGACCTATGTGTGTATTGTGTGTATTGTGTAATGCGTAAAGTCCTTGTTCCTTGGTCCTCGTTCGATGAGAATAATCCAACAGATTAAGGTGGATTTTAGAAAATAAAAAATTTACTTGCCCTGAAACAAAGCGGATTCCGGAAAAATCGTTCAACACTGGAAAATCTTGTTCAAACACTTAGTCGATTGGGAATAAAAGGTAATATGGCACAATTCATAAGAAAATTCCAATTTCATCGAACTTTTAATGTACGAGTTAACGGTACTTTATCTAATACAAAAATTAAAAAAAAAACGGAATTCTCCAAGGATCTGATTTAAGCGTCTTCCTATTTCTTATTACAATAAATAATATTATCTCCACTTGTAACTTACCAGTAAAAGCTAGAATCTTTGCTGATGATTGATTCATTTTTGTTAAGGGGATAAAATGATAAAACTCTTTAGGTCCATCTACAAAAAGTGCTATGGAATCTCGAATTATAGACAAATTCTGCTGGTCTTCAATTATAAACCGCAAAATCAAAGGCTATTTTATTTAAAAATAAAAGAACTCCAGGTCACTCCATAATTAACAATATTTATTAAAAAAATAAAATACGTTGCGAAAATTACATATTTAGGCATGAAATTTGACAACAGATTATCCTGGAATTACCACATTTATGATCTAAAGAGTACTTGTCAATCTGCACTTAACATTATAAAAACTGTTACACACAACACGTGAACAGCAGATAGTAAAACACTGACCCTTATATACAAGTCATTGATCAGGTACAAACTCGAATATTCTTGTATTATTTACGATTCAGCAAGACCATATTTGATAAAACAACTCGATGAATACAAAATAGTACTCTACGAACGATAATAGTCATTGTTACGTCTCCAGAAGTTCTGTAACTACCTTTAATAACTTATATCCTCGCCATCCAAGTCTACTACTTATTAAATCAGCATTAAACCAACTACAAACTATGAACATAAATGCTTTGTATAGATTCTTTCACATATTGCAATTGCTGGTAATGAAGAAGTAGATTTCTTGGCAAAACTAGCAGTGTCGACTCCGAAAGCTGTAGAAACCAGAAGAAATCGTCATCTAGATGTAAAACCTATAATCAAAAACTCAGTAATAAACGCTTGACAGACCAAATGGAATCAATCAACTCCAAACTACAAGAAATAAAATATTCGAAAATATTCGAAAAATACCAAAAAAATAGGTTGAAGAAAATTGAATTTTAAAGTTCATAATTGATAATACGTAAAAAATATATTTTCTCGGCTTCAACTGAAGTGGTTTTCTTCATTTCTCGTTTGCAATGGGAAAGTTGTCTGTCATTTGTTGTCAAAAATAAAAAAACTAAATTTCATGCCATAAATTTTAAAGATTGGACTTTAACAATAGAAATTCCATAGTGACCGGTAAATGAAAGTGATAAATTTTAATGATCTCATGAGAATTCTAAAAAATGGGAAAAAAACGCCTAACCTTTATTTATTTAATACTTTTATAGAAACTGACTCCAATTGCAACAACATAAAAAAGCTGCACCCTTCACCTTTAAAATGTTTTCGGCTTTTGTCGATGGGATACTCTGATCTCAAGATATCGAAGTTTTACTGTCGAATTGATACAAATGTTATTTAAAATTGATTTTGTGCTCGTAGCTGACGTTCAAAATCACGGTTCGCTTCAAGCGTGCAAGTTTACAAGAAAAGTGCTAATAAACTATTTTGTTCAAAATTATCTTAGTCACATTTTTTATTTAAAATATTTTTTTGCACGATCTACAGATTCTTGGTAAATTAATTTTTTACGTTTTTCTTCCCTTGGGTGGAAGGAGTAATAAACTTTTTTAGATAAGTAAAGTAAAGAGGCGCAAACATAGACTCAGATCATTGCCTAGTGATCTCAACATTAAAGGCTAGAATTTCAAACACCACTAAGAAAATAAAATGGATAGAAAAAAATGGAATGTGCAAAAGCTAAAAGATGCGAAAATTGCAGAGCGGTACTCGAAAAACATCACCAATAGGCTAAGAAATAAAAATTTTAATGAAGAAGGCCAGACAAATATAGACTTCTACTGGATCAGAATAAAGGAAGACATCAAAGCAGCAGCGAAAGATAAAATAGGAACAGAAATTTGTGCCCGTAAAAATTATTTGTTTGGCGATGAATGTAAGAATGCAACAAAAGAAAAAAATAAAGCCTACAGAAAGATACTTACCCAACGAACTAGTAAAACTGTAAAGAATTACCAAACAAAGAGACTAGAAGAAAATAGTAAACACAAAAAAAACGAAACCACGTAAATAATGAACTTAAATATATGGAAAACCTCAACAGAACTGAATTCAAAGCAACAACAAGACAATGCAGAAATCAAAATGTGACCTAATAACAACAAGAAAAGATGTATTGAATAAATGAGGGGAATACTTTAACCAGGCAATTATTGTAGAAGGAGAAGGAGAAAACCTGGAAAACAAAAGAGATGAGGTAAGGGGAACAGACGAGAGGTAAGAGGAACCACCAACGATTCTTGAAGTTAAAGATGCAGTTAAAAAATTAGCCAGAAACAAATCACCCGAAATATAAAAGGAATATGGACACATAAATCTCTCCCCAATGATTTGAATATTGGAATACCTACTTTGCACCATACACAAAAAGGGGATATCTTTAAATACTTTAACCACTGAGGAATTACGCTTCTAAATGCAACGTATAAAATATTTTCCACAGTACTATGGCACCATATGTAGAAAGGATAGTAGGAAAATTCCAGGCTGGTTTCAGAGGAGGTAAATCGTTAATGCATCAGATTGCAGCCTTAAAACAAATTTTAGAAAAAACACTGGAATATGGCATTGATACTCATCAAATATTTGTAAACTATAAAGCCTACAACTCTGTAAAGTAGAAATGTTCAAAGTAATGAAAGAGCTAGGAATACCAAATCAGTTGGTAAATTTACCAAAACTAACTCTTGAAAAAGCTGAATGTAGAGTACGAATTCAGAGGAAACTCTTTTAACCTTTTAAAACAAATAACAGACTGCGCCAGGGAGACCCTCTCTCCTATATACTGTTCAATCTGGCTCTGGAAAAAGTAAAACGTATATATCACAACCATTGGTTCAATATATAATAAATCAGTACAAATCCTGGCCTATGCTGATGATATCAATATTGTTGGGAGAACGGAAAACGCTGTACCAAAGGCGAATATAGCAATAAAAGAAACAGCTACAAAATGGGTTTTATAATAAGCACCAACAGAACGAAGTATATGAAAATAAGTTTCTTCTTCTTAACATGCCATACACCAAAGTGCGTAGGCGACTATCTCATTACTAGAATTCTGTTATAAACCGCAGAATCTGCAGAGCCAACAGGTGTTATTTGAGCTCAATCTCTTCTTTAAATTCACATACCCAGAAATACAAAAATAGAACTCTACAAAACAATAATACGCTCAGTCCTAACATATGGTTCAGAGACCTGGACTGTAACAAAAAGTAATGAAAGATAGGATCGTTTCGAAAAAAAAAAAGGACTAAGGCGAATCTATGGAGTGAATCTATCTGAATGACAATGGAGTGTGGAGAAGACGATATACCTTCGAACTTTGTAGAATATACCAGGAATCGGTTATCGTAAAACATATTAAGATAGGACGTCTGAGGTGGATAGGGCATGTAATGCGGATGGAACAAAATGGCATAGTTAGAAAAATGCTCCTTTCTAGGCCCATTGTTCAGAGAAGAAGAGGAAGACTCAGAACAAGATTCCTTGATAACATCGATAAAAACATGAGAAATATGGGAATAGGTGCTTGGCGGAGGTAGGCGAAGGATAGGGCAACTGGAGAGAAATTCTTGAGGAGGCTAGGACCCACGTAGGGTTGTAAAGCCAGAATGATGATGAAGTTATTTTTTATAAGTCAAAAAATTGGCAAACTTTTATATTGTCTAGTTTTTGTTATCTAAGATTTTAAAAAAATTAAATTAAAAAATCATTAGATTACAAAATTATTATGCAAAATCTATTTAATCGATTTTAATAAAAGTTGATGCCCAGTTTTATTATATTATAAAGATCTTTTGATGAATTAGGAAGGTCCTAAGTGGTTAAAAACAAATGAATAAGAAAAAGCTTATTCCCCCCCCCTTTTTTGTATTCATTGCTATTTTGCAGCAAGGATAATAAATTAAAACATTTTTAACCAGCAGTATATTATGAATCATTTTATTGTCGTTATTTTATTTTATTACGAATGTGCTTCAAAATTAATTGTTATTTATATGTAAGCAAGGAAAATAGAAAAAAATCAACGTTTCTCGCAATTTTTAAATATTTTAATTTTTTTATTAATGTAATTAAGGTCAATTATTATTACTAAAGTTATCATACATTTTTTTCTGCAAAAATCCGACTGCCACTTCTCGCATCCAAATTAATTTAATCGTTTTTTCACAGATCCGCCCTATATTGGCAACAGCTTCAGCCACAGTTCCGTAACATTATTAAGTTTTTTAGGAGGTATCATAATATTGCTAAAATCTTACTGCGAATGAAATTTATCAAAGTTATATTAAAGAATTTTGGAACCATTTGAGACGTGGCTATATCGGAGAATGCTTAAGATCCCGTGAACTGACCGAGTCACAAATGAGGAGATCCTCAGAAGAATGAATAAGAACCGAGAGGTACTGACCATCATCAAATCTCGAAAGTTACAGTTCTTAGGACATATTATGCGAAATGAATCCAGATATGCTCTCCTTTAAGCTATCCTGCAAGGAAAAATATTTGGAAAACGAGGTCCAGGAAGAAGAAGAACATCTTGGTTAAAGAACCGCAGAATCTGGTTCAATACAACATCTGTGCAGCTTTTCCGCGCTGCTGCAGATAAGATAAAGATTCGTAGCGGATAGGCACATCAGGAAGAAGAATATTAAAGAATCAACACAAAATAAAATTAAAGTTGATAACTAAATCTTGAGCTACATAGAGTATAATAAAATTAATAAGGAATTCAGCATGAAGTCTTATATTAGCCGAAGTGCACGTATCCAAAATATTTTTTTTTTTAATAATATATCAAATTCTATTAAAAAGCTGTTGTCTTTGTAAAAAGTCTAAAAATATTCTGGTGTAATATACTCGCTAGTTTAAAGAAAATATTAATGTGTATACTTTCTATTTGGTAGGCGTTTTTTCACACGGTACTTTGATATGTCATAAACTCGAAATGATCGTTCCAAATCTACAAAAGCATAACATGCTGACGGCATCTTCCGCAAGTGCTCACTGACCGCGCCTACTCTGATTCAAATAACTTAACTTTTTTTGTTTCCATCTATCATTACACTAGTCCATTGACGTATTACTAACCAATTATGCGGTAATTATCCTGACGAAAACTAGTAATTACTACGTGTATACGGTTCCGGATACACAATACAAGAAACCGAAAAAAAATTACCGTTTACTTAGGTACTTTCCGATTGTCTTGCAGAGCCATATGTCGAAAATCTAAGCACATATGTATTTTACATACGGTTCTCAGCCCACTTTGCTCGACATGCATATCATTAACGAAATTACAGTTTTTGGGGTAGAGACGCTGTAATTTTTTTTGGATTTTTCGGACGTTGACTGTCACAGATCGCGGAGTACCTCTGTATTTATAAGAGTGCGTATCGGCGAGTCATTCATCCAAAACTTTTTTTTTCAAATTGAAAAAAAAACACACTTGATTCTTGCATTTTCTATAAATATTATTTCACGTAGTGAATCACCAATGAAATCAATATACACAACTATTTTAAAAATATTTTAGGAACTAGCAAACTTAAACTAAAATTTAGGATTACACTTTTTGTTTACGTTTTATTTAAATTATAATTTTATACTAATTTATTTAACTTATTTAACAATAATATTATCTATACCAATATCAATAATAAATCTTTTGTAAACAGAGTAAGGATGAATTATTCAATAATATTCTTGTATGATATTTTTGTAATATAGTACTTTTCAATTTTTATTATTATTTATTATTTTTGTGACTTATGCCTCTTTTCCAAATTATAAAACCAGGTTATAAAACCATCATTTTATCGCCACTTATGCCCCTTTATACTGTCAGTGGGTCAGGTTTTACGTTATGTATTTACCAATTTTGTATAGGATATGATTTAAACACTACCGTCCGAATCACAAACATAATCTACATCACTAACATTGTTGCCGTCTGATAAATTTTCATAAAATGCATGACAATCTCAATCTAATAAACGCAAAATACTTAACAAATCCTTCTTTTTCTCTCTGCTTATGCTCAAGGCAAAGAACAAATGATACTTTCATCGGGAAATCTATTTTACTACAGAGAAGAATCTTCTAATGATTTACGGATTTATGATAAATAAAAAACACACGAAGAATATACTTACAATTAAAAACATAAATGATAGAGTTATTTATCTTATCTACAAAGTAAACGAAAAAATTCGATTAAAGATCATCCAGGTATAGGAGCCTACCTGTGCCCACACAGACGAAGAAGTTGAATGGTTCTACGATGACGTTAACACTGCGCTAGAAGAGGTAACCACCAACTATACCATACTGATGGGAGACCTAAACGCAAAAATAGGTCACAAGCAGGATGATTCGAAGTTTGTATTTGGACCTCACGGATATAGCGACAGAAACGAAAGGGGTCAAACTCTAATAGAATTTCTTCTGCAACACAGACTATGTCATGAAAACCCATTTAAAAAAAAGCCCCCAAAGAAAGTGGACTTGGCAATCACCAAATGGCTTGAACAAGAACGAAATTGACTTTATCTTTACTAACAAAAAAGACGCTGTTCAAGACGTCTGTTTTAAATCAATTTTCAACCGGAATTGACCATAGAATGGTTAGAGCGAAGGTAGTTTTGAACGTAAAGAAGGAATGAAGAAATATGGTAACAAGGACTAAAAATGTTACGTTCACTACGATTACTAACAAAAGGGAATACCAGTAAGAAATAGATAGAAACCTTCAGAATGACGTGCAAGATGAAACCGATATTGAACAACTTAAAGAAAGGTTGGTGGACGCTCTAAGGAAGGCACAGATGAACTTTCAAGCACACAGTGAACATCGCAGAGCTGAGGAATTTAAATAAAACCATTTCAAAAGCTGTTAGAAAAGACATAAGGGATTTTAAAATTAAAGAAACAACTAATACCATAGAACAAAATAAAAGCCTTAAAGTTCTAAAACGAAAGTTGAAGACAGGAACCAGGAATATTTATAAGCTAAAAAATAGACAAGGACATGCTGTATATCAACAACAAGAAATTATGAAAATTATCGAAGAGTACTATAGAACATTATATCGTCGAGATATTTACATTCCAAAGGTGGAAATCCCAGCCATAAAAAATCAAGGATCATAGGAACTTCCCGATATAACCGAAGAGGAAATCGAATCAGCGTTGAAAGGTATGAAGAACAGCAAATCACCTGGAGAAGATGGCATTGTAAGTAAAATGCTAAAATTAGGAGGCGAATGCGTCATAAAAGCTTTAAAAACCCTTTATAATGCCTGCCTCTTTGAAGGAGTTACACCAGAAAAATGGAATAGTGCCATTATGATAGTATTGCACAAAAAAGGAGATGTAACAGAAATTGGAAACTACAGACCTATCAGCTTGTTATCTCATTTATATATGCTCTTTATGAGAATAATTACTAACAGACTGGAACCTAAGCTGGATTTTCACCAACCATTAGAGCAGGCCGGATAGTGGCTTTGGAACGAATGACCACCTACAAGTAATAAAATCCTTAATAGAGAAAGTTACAGAATACAACGAGCCATTAATAGTAATATTTGTAGACTTTGAGAAAGCGTTTGACTCAGTCCAGCATAGCTCCACGTTAAGAGCTCTTACAGAGTGCAGTATGGATCATAGGTACACAACTCTTCTTCGGAATATATATAATAGCGCAACAGCTGAAGTTAGAATGTATTATGGCAACACAAATACATTTTCCTTCGAGAGGGGTATTAGGCAAAGAGATAACATCTCTCCTAAGCTATTCACCGCTTTATTGTGGAGTACTATGAGAAACAATAATTGGGAGAATATTGGAGTCAACATAAATGAAAAATTTCTGAACAACTTGAGATTTGCAGACGACATACTCCTTATTGCAGACCGGGTAAATCATGCCTGTCAGCTTCTTCAAGACCTTCAGAGCTCGTGTACACGAGTTGGACTTAAAATTAATTTCTCCAAAACACAATATATGACCAACCTAGTACTGGCGAAAACCATCTCAACTAACGGCACGCAAATTGAAGAGGTGTATAGCTACAAATATCTGGGCTACGAGATTAAATTAGGAAGAGATAATCAAACAACGGAGCTAAACAGGAGAATGGGACTGGCATGAACGGCTTACGGAAAACTGAGAGAAGTCTTTAGATCAGATATTCCCATGTGCTTGAAAAGAAAAGTCTTTGATCAATGTGTACTCCCAGTTCTAACGTATGGAACAGAAACATTGACCCTTACCAGAAAAGTAATCAATAAAATACAAGTGGCACAGAGAGCGATGGACAGGTCAATGCTGAATATATCCCTCAGAGACAGAGTATCAAATACAAAAATTAGGAGAAAAATTGGTGTTACTGACGCAGTTCAAAGGATTACAACATTGAAATAGAATTGGGCGGAGCATGTTGCCAGATTAGAAGATGGAAGGTGGACGAAGAAAATTCTGGAATGGAGATCTAGACACGATGCTTATCGTAATCGAGGACGTCCTCCAACAAGGTGGTCAGATGACATCAAGAGCATTCAGCACAACTGGATTCAGGGTGCTCAAGATAGAATGCATTGCAATTATTTACGGGAGGCCTATATCCAGCAGTGGACTCAAAACGGCTGATGATGATGCTCAAGGGTCCGTTGTAGCACTTTTCGGGTTGTAATGTGACATTCGATTTTCCCCTTCGGGAAAATGAAATGCACATAAAATGTTCTTCTTTTAGGAATGTTTAACATTTAAAACCATTTAACATCGCGCCAGACAAATTTGTCTCGGTTTATATCAAAGTTATGCAGATTTGCAGTTTTCTTCATTTTTTCAATTTGGGCATATATTATACCACACTCCATGTGCGTATGGCCCGGAACTAAAAATTTGTGATGTTTTGTCAATGATGGTCTCATTTGTGAAATATAGAGAAACATTACTGCCATAGGGCTGTTTTTGTTTTGGCCGCCACAAGTATCTGAGTAAAGTCTCACCGTTTTATTTCAGGTGACATAGAAAGTAGGTAATCAGATATACAGGAGGTTATTTGTTTCGCACCACGGTCTCCTTCACCTTCATGCCACATATAGCACATAGTTTTATAGACGTTTATAAAAAATAACATTTGTAGTTAAATGGTATGTTTGTAGACACTGTTGTAGATCAAATGTTACAGTTATGCTTTCGTTATTTGAATTTGCTTTGTCCTTTGATTTTTCTTCACAAGCCAAGTCAGCTTCTTTCTGATGAATGTCAAGTTGATGCTGCAACATTTCCTTCTCACTGGAATCTGCTAATTTTATTTTCATATGTAAAACATCGCAAGTATTACATCTGTCTAGGTACGGCTTCTCAAATTTCATACCTTTGATTTGAAAGATTTTGGTAAAGTTTGATCTGGAAACAGGTTGGGATGCTTTTTTTTAAACATTTAAAACAGTATTGTTAAATTTAAATCTAAGGGAATATATTTTCTAACTGTATATCTGTATGTCGCCGTGAATAGTGGGATTCATATGCAGGGTAACTATTTATGTGGTCAAGGATTAATTTGTTTCTTTCTTCTGAAATTTTTTAAGGTTGTGTACTTGAATCCCTTTGGTCATTACTTGTTACACCGGATATTCCTACAATTGACTTTTGTATAACTGTGCGTAGGAATTTGTGGCTCTCACAAAATGTTTTCTTAAAACATTCCTTACAAAATTTCAACTAAAACTCTACGAAGTAGATAATAATAGATAGTAGATAGTAGATAATAGATAGAAATAAGAATAATAAATTTAGTTCATATATGAATAACTACGAATCTCTTCGGGTATAATAATTTGTTTGTACTTATAAATTCTGCACCCTTTTCATTTGGCAAATCAGCTTTAAAAACTTACTATATTACTATACTTTTCTTTCAACGTTTAAAAAAAACATACACTTGTCAATTTGATTTTCCTCACTTCCCGTCCAACAGCAGATGATCACTTTTTCTCTTCAAAAACCATTCTCGTCTCTTAATCCTTCCATAATTTTCTGTTGACCAATCAACATCCTCGACTCAATTCTCCAAACGCCAACACTTTCCAATTCCCATAATTGTGTACAAAAATATGAGACAAAGACTTTCTACCAATACCCTCAATGACATGTTTCGTGGTAACCGAACTTAATCTTTGAAAAACTGCAGGTAGATTTGATATTTAAATATAACATTTTATTTACTTAAACTAATCTTAAATACCTATCCTAATTAAAGTTCGAAATTTACCGTAAATCTAAAATTGAAAAAGTCTCTTTTCTTTACAAAACAATATAACTTCACAACACAATAAAATTAAACCGTATATCTAAATATGATATAACTATAATATGATTTTACAAATTTTTGTGTCTTCTTCTTTTTCTCTATTAATTTTTCTTTATATACATTTTCAGAACATATCAATATATATATATATATATATATATATATATATATTTATATATATATATTTATATATATATACATATATATATATATATATATATATATATTTATATATATATTTATATATATACATATATATATATATATATATATATATATATATATATATATATATATATATATATGTATATATATATATATATATATATATATAAACAATTTTACCAAATCGGTTCAAAATTATCTCTTGACGTATCTAATCAAAATAAACACTTTCTTTATCTTGGTAGTTTTTAAAAAAATACTTAATTTCGAGTTATTTGCAATTTTTTGTTAGAAAAATGGCTCAATTAGTGATTTTTTGAAATTTATTCTAAAAAACTACTAAATCAATTGTAATTCTACAAAAAGCTTTATAATTTTTAAACCTTTAAGTACAAGTACATTCTTGTTTGAACATTCCTAGCGAGCGGACTTAAATTAATAACTACTTAAATAGCAATTAGCAAAAAGTGTTTTGTATTTGTGTATAGACAAATAATATACTATTTATTTGTTACGATTAACAATATAAACAATATTTGGTGAAAAATAATTTTCTCAGTGTACATGTAGTGGTGTGGAATAGTATGAGTGAAAATACTCCCCCGACAAAAGGGGGACCCAAGGCATGGATAAAAAGGGCAATACAACTAATCAAGAAGAAAAACCAATCAAGCTGTTCAATCTACATAAAGGTCATCTATATGCGAAAAAGGTATATGTATGTATTGAAAAAAAAATGAAGAAAATATTGGTAAACTGCATCCGATGAAGGCAGGTCATATTTTACATAACAAATTGTCTATTAAAAATATTTTGAATATTGACAAGGAAAAATTTCAAGTAAAAAGCACTACTGATCCAAAGAATTTAGTAATGAACGAAAATCTTAAAAAAGAGCATATAAAAGTATATATTTCAAATAATTTACTTCGCAGGAAAGGTATAATTAGAACTGTAGACCCTACCTTTAGTGATAAATACTTATTTGATAACATAATATCAAATATTACAGTAACCGAATTTTACCGACTCAAAAGGAAAATTGTTACATTTGACGAAAAAGTTAATGTTTCCAGATAGATGGTGCTACTCACCTTCGACGACAATATATTACAATGATATGTATACATAAATAGCGTTGCAGGTGTTGTAGAACCCTATGTGCACAGAGTAATCCACTACTTTAAATATTTAGTACGTGGACACATATTGAGTAATTGTAACAGTACGAAATGTATCAACTCTGACCAGGAAAAAACAATGAACACAACTGTTCGAGATCCTCAAGACAAATTTTGCATTCACTGCAAAAATTTTAATCACGAATCTATCTCTAAACAGTGTCCAGAATTCAAAGAACAGAACGAAATTAAAAAACACATGGCAGAAAAAAAATTTAACTTTTCTTGAAGCTAAAGCAAGCCTCAAAAACTCTTATACATCTGTTGTTAGTACAACAAATAGGGGAAACCCAAGGGGAATTTCAAGGGAAACCCATGTTTCCCTTGAAATTTTGACCAAAAGGAGCTCTTCCTCCGTATATTCTATACAGTGCTGAGCAAAGTTCCAACACAGATGAATTTATAAATAAATTTTTTAATTTCTTTAAAAGTGTTCTTGAAGGTTTCAATTCTTTTTGCGATTTGGAAAAATAAGACAAAGCGTATATTTATGATAAAATTAGTAATTTTAATTTTAAATAAGGGCTAATAAAATAAAAAATAAAATAAGGATTTTACAGTGAAATGCACAATCTGCTGTAGTTAATAAATTGAGTTTATGTAAATGTTTGAATCAATATAGGTATAATTGATATTGCTTTAATTTCCTTAACCTTAATTAACCTAATTAAACTTAATATTAGAACTACACTTTCACTTAATTTCTTACTCGTTCTACTGTTTCTATCACTCCTATAAATGTTAAAACCTGTTAAAAATGTTATTGGGGTATAGACCCGTTTTTTTGTTTAGCTACCATTACGGTTGGTACACCATTAAGGTAATGAATAATCAAATTAACCTCCCCAGCAGAAGTTATTTCCATTATTTCAGGTCCCTTAAGCTAGCGGGGACACATGAGCGGAATCCAATTTAACCTACGTAATATTTTTTCACCAATTTTTCACTAATTTATTACCACCCTAATAATTTTTCACCACCAAACCAACCTTAAGGGGAGCGATTCTGCTGGCTTAAGGTTCAAGCTAGCAGAATTCAAAAAAAAAACTTTTTGTTGATGGAATATTTTTTCACCAATTTTTCACTAATTTATTACCACCCTAATAATTTTTCACCACCAAACCACCCTTAATGGGAGCGATTCTGCTGGCTTAAGGTTTAAGCTAGCAGAATTCAAAAAAAAAACTTTTTGTTGATGGCATATTTTTTCACCCATTTTTCACTAATTTATTACCACCCTAATATTTTTTCACCACCAAACCACCCTTAATGGGAACGATTCTGCTGGCTTAAGGTTCAAGCTAGCAGAATTCAGAAAAAAAACTTTTTGTTAATGGTATATTTTTTTACTAATTTTTCACTAATTTATTACCACCCTAATAATTTTTCACCACCAAACCACCCTTAATGAGAGCGATTCTGCTGGCTTAAGGTTTAAGCTAGCAGAATTAAAAAAAAAAACTTTTTGTTGATGGCATATTTTTTCACCCGTTTTTCACTAATTTATTACCACCCTAATATTTTTTCACCATCAAACCACCCTTAAGGGGAGCGATTCTGCTGGCTTACGGTTCAAGCTAGCAGAATTAAAAAAAAAATATTTATGATATACCACAGTGTTCTGCTAGGTTTTTACGAATTTATTACAACTTTAGTAATTTTTCACCCCTTACTACCCCTTTAACAAAAATTAAATAAATTTGTTTTTTCAAAAATACTTCAATACATTTACACGGTGTGTGTGTGCGAGTGTCTGTGAAAAACACTTCTGTTGTAATAATTGGTATATGTATTTAATTAAAAAATTACTACTTATTAATTACCTATTACTTATTAATTACTTACTAAAAGTACTACAAATTTCACTGAAGATGGACTGATAAGTCCGAAAACGTTTTGAACTTAATCCTTTGGGATTTTTAAATATACCAATCACAACAGTGTTTTACTTCAATGTTCGAGTTTTTTAACTATATGATATACAGCCAACTCACGGGAATGATCCCTTTTTAAGTTGTAAAATTTTGTTAAAAAATAGGCAATGTACAAAACAACAATATTGCAATGTTTAGCATATAAAAAAGTTGGTGAAGTTGGTGTTTGTGTAAATTCTAGCATTTAAAGATGTAAACTACTTTCCTTATTTGAATTTCTAGTATTTATGGGAATTATCTTCTATACTGACACATACGGATTTCAAGATTGGAGGGTTATTGGAAAACAGATCCACTATTCAACTTAAAATCTTTTTTGCAGAACATCGGAAGAGATCTTTTTCTTATAATTTTAAGGTGCTTAATCTTCATCCATAATCCAATGGGACCGAATGTTATTCCTGAAGATCGGTTTTATAGAATAAGAACAGTTATAGACTTTTTAATAATAAAATGACTGCTCTGCGTTATCCAGTAAAAGAATTATCGCTAGATGAATCGATGGTACCGTGGAAAGTTAGACTTAGTTTTAAACAATATACTAAACAAAAGACATAAAAGACGATATCAAGGTTAGAATTAATTCGTAAATTAATTTATAAAAAAGCAAAGAAAGACGGAAAATCGCACGCGAACATTTACCTATAAATAATTGCTAATAAATCGGACAAACGCGAAACGAAAACGAAAAGATGCAGAGTATGTCCTATCCTAAAAATAAGAAAAAACCCAATTTATGAGTGTGTGGATTGTGCCGAGAAACCGGATCTCTCCGTGGGCGATTCTTTTAAACATTTCCAAAAACAAAATAAATATGTTAATATTTTTTTGTAATAACCTTTAATTTTTACCTATATTCAACTGACAATGAATGAAAAATCGACAAAGAATTAAAATACAAATATCTTTAAATTTTTAAAATGCTGCTAATATAAATTTATTTTACTACGCAAATAATCTATATCAGTGCTGTTCTGACCAACCGGTAATTTCGGTGTCATTTGAATATACCTACTTAAAATATTTATATCCTAAAATGATTTCCAATATAAATTCTTTATGTTATACACCTAATCTTAAAATTATGTTTTGACCAATCGTTAATACTCGTCTTATTTAAATAATATTAAAATATTAAATACCTAAATTATTTTTCAAATTTTCATCTACCTAATGAATACAAATCTTTTAACAATAGGTGCGCACGGTCCCGACGACCCTCCTTTACAATCAGAAAAATAATGTAATAGACGTAATAAAATTATTTCAATTTGAATATTTCTTACCTGGTAATTTATTCTGCGAAATATAAAAATTTCATTGTATTTACTAAAAGTCAACTTGATTTCAGTTATTTTATATACATAAAAGGGACTAACGATTCGATTTCGCTTAGCCACGTAATACGACTCGAATCAGAGTCAATTTTTTAAAACAGGTAAAATGGTTTAAAACAGGTTAGTATAGAATAACATTTGAAAATGTTTTTCAATTAGGGTAGTTAAGAAAAACATGACTAGGCTGATAAAAATAGAGTAAAATTCTAGCAGAGCACTCTTGTGTTGTCAAAAAGATTTTTTATTCATCTAGCGTCAATGTGTATCTTGTTGAATGTTTCTCATTGACTGAGGCTTAGGGGGTCAAAAATTATAAGGGTGGATCAAATTTAGTAAAAACCAGGCAAGCAATTTATATTTTCAGTTACAAGTAGAATACAGTAAAATTATAAAAATAGATTTTTTATCACTTTAAATTTGAACGTAGTAGAATTATTGACTCCTCATAAAGGGTAGTTGAAGGGTGAAAAATTACTAGGATGGTAATGTATTAGTACAAATCTAGCATAATACTGTAGTATCTCATATTTCCGAAAAGATTTGCTTTGCATTCATCCAGCGTAAATGTGTAGATAGTGGAATTGGTGAAGTTGGTTAACATTTAGTAAAAACTAACCAGAGAGTTTCTTATTTTATTTATAAATAGTATTTAGTAAAATTATAAAACAAAACTTCTTCACCTTTAATTTAAACGTAGCAGAACTTCCACAAAGGGTTAGTCGAGGGATAAAAAATTACTAAGTTGGTAATAAATTCGTAAAAACTTAGCAAAACACTGTGGTATATCATAAATATTTTTTTTTAATTACGCTGGCTCGAATATTAAGCTAGCAGGAACGTTTCCAAATAAGATTGGTTTCGAGATGGAAACTTATCAAGGTAAAAATACTTTTTTATGTCAGTTATAAGTAGAGGATAGTGAAATTGTAAAAAAAGATTTTTTTCATGTTAAATTTTAACCTAACAGAATTATTGACTTATCACAAGGGGTAGTTTAGGTGTGAAAAATTACTAGGGTGGTAATAAATTAGTAAAAACCTAGCAAAACACTGTGGTATATTATAAATATGTTTTTTTAATTCTGCTAGCTTGAACTGCAAGCCAGCAGAATGGCTCCCCTTAAGGGTGGTTTAATGGTGAAACAATATTAGGGTGGTAATAAATTAGTGAAAAATGGGTGCAAAAATATGCCATCAACAAAAAGTTTTTTTTTTTAATTCTGCCATTTTGAACCTTAAGCCAGAAGAACCGCTCCCATTAAGGGTGGTTTGGTGGTGAAAAATTATTAGGGTGGTAATAAATTTTTTTTTTTGAATTCTGCTAGCTTGAACCTTAAGCCAGCAGAATCGCTCCCATTAAGGGGGGTTTGGTGGTGAAAAATTATTAGGGTGGTAATAAATTAGTAAAAAATTAGTGAAAAAATATGTCACCAACAAAAAGTTTTTTTTTTGAATTCTGCTAGCTTGAACCTTAAGCCAGCAGAATCGCTCCCATTAAGGGGGGTTTGGTGGTGAAAAATTATTAGGGTGGTAATAAATTAGTGAAAAATTGGTGAAAAAATATGCCATTAACAAAAAGTTTTTTTTTTGAATTCTGCTAGCTTGAACCTTAAGCCAGCAGAATCGCTCCCCTTAAGGTTGGTTTGGTGGTGAAAAATTATTAGGCTGGTAATAAATTAGTGAAAAATTAGTGAAAAAGTATGCCATCAACAAAAAGATTTTTTATTTTATTATTTTGCTAGCTTGAACCTTAAGCCAGCAGAATCGCTCCCATTAAGGGTGGTTTGGTGGTGAAAAATTATTAGGGTGGTAATAAATTAGTGAAAAATGGGTGAAAAAATATGCCATCAACAAAAAGTTTCTTTTTTGAATTCTGCTAGCTTGAATCTTAAGCCAGCAGAATCGCTCCCCTTAAGGTTGGTTTGGTGGTGAAAAATTATTAGGGTGGTAATAAATTAGTGAAAAATTGGTGAAAAAATATTACATAGGTTAAATTGGATTCCGCTCATGTGTCCCCGCTAGCTTAAGGGTCCTCATTATTTCCTTTTTAGCAACCTTGTTAGCATCTTGTTTCATTTTTCCTGGTCCCTGGATATCTTGAATGTGGTTCCACGAAGTTTGGCTCCAGATTTAAGCGCTGATTTAACTGTGGCATCATTACATATGACTTTAATTGGCCTATTCTGACCTCAGAGTTTTGACTAAACTGTATAACTCGACTTATAGTAGCTTTATTCTGCTGCAAACCAAGTCTATTAAAAAACTTACTCTATTCGTATCATAATGAATACGGTCATTGAGATTGGTTGAGTTGTATTCAGGAATATTGTAAATCGTAAGATGAGATCTTTCTATGCGTTACTGGAGTTTATAGTAAACAGCACTGGATGTATTTTTAGTTATTGCCTTCCAGAGACACAATTTTATCCTTTAGTATGCTTATTTCTTCTTTTAATTTAAAAATTCTCCAAACAAATATTGGAACACTTTTAAATGCGTCCCTACATGTAGTACAAATAAACATTAGTCACCGTTTCTGCAACACAACAGCTCTTGCCTCAGAGCTCGACAATCCACAACATCTTTTCACCAAATGAAATTTAGTTCTACAGCTATCACAAGTAATGGTTTGTTTCTTTTCACGACCTAAATCCAGTAAACATTCACCACAATTGTTACTGGAATTGTTACAAATTGGAAGCAGACATTATAACCTCAAAAGGCAATCTTAGTATATCACCACAATCTTCAGACTAAATTCTTACGATATTTATATTTTAACAAAACAGTTGAGTGCAAAACAACTAACAACAAAAACAGGCCTTGCTGCTATGATGGGCCATATTGCTTTGATGTTAATAATATTTTAGTTTAACAGGAGTTTTGTGTTCTTCAGTGCATTGTTTTATACAGTGTATATAGGTCGTTATATAGTTCGTTATATATAGGTCGTTATATATAGTTCTAATTTGAGGTCAAAATGATTTAAGTTGTCCTTCCTAGTGTAATGAAAAAACTCAACAACTAAAAAAGAACAAAAAGTCTTAAACTTATATCTCCAACAAAAAGCAAAATTTAAAAACCAACTGTTGTAGATCTTCACAATCAGAAAAGGAGTTCAGACAGAGTTGTAAACTGTAACCAGCACTATAGCCTTCTTTGTTAAATGCTTTTTGCTTCTCAATCAGACCAGGTGAAATTTTTCTCAAAACTCTAGGACCCTACGTTAGTATACATAGTAACAATTTAAAAAATTTTAAGCAGTAATCAATAAAGTAAGAATAACCATGGTCACCAATAGAATGTAGGGTAGATATTTGAAAGAACAACAATAAGAATTACTCAAGTTCTTTAACTTCCACTTAAATTGATTTCATTTAGACAATAAAAGGATTATTATAATTAAAATACCGACGAAACCAATAATAGTTTTCATAACGCACCGTATAAACAAAATAATAATTCCAGGAAACGGGATTCCTAATAACAGTCACCAATCAGGGTAATGTGTATATTCGACGTAGGCGCTCGAATTATTCTTTAAGGACATGAATATTAATTTTTTCCATATCTACGTGCAATTAAGTAGAACTATTACAGCAATCTGCATGCAGCAATCACCATAATGGCCGACGAGTATGTATGTGTAATTACCGAACAAAAACCTATCGTGACTGCATTCGATTTCCACTAGCGATGTCATTAAATTGTGAAAATGAGTTAGTTCTATATATTATTAGAGTGGAAGGTCTATATTTGAGGTTTGTCACGTTTCTGTATCAATGAATTAATAAATTGATTTTAACCAACAGTATAAATTTTGCTTGCGAAAAAATCAATTTATAGTACAACATTTTCACTGTGGCTTTTTAATAAATAGTTGAACTTTTGAACGTAGACAAGTTTTATATCATATAGCTGTTTTCTGAAGAAATTTAATGAAATTTTTTAGAATTATCTCATCAGCTATTCCTTTTCTCTTTTTCTAAGAAGTCTAATCTGTTTTCCGATTATTCTGTTTTTTTGGCATCCTAAAGCTATTCCTTCAGCTTTAAATTTTCGTTTTTCTGCTCTTTCATCTCATTTTAAATTCTTTGTTTTCAGCATATGTGCATCTTTTCTTTAATTACTTTATTTAAGTCTTCTTGTCGTTGATTTTACTTTGCGATTAGTGATCTTCTTACTTTTTTACATGCTTTATGAATAAAAGTAAAAATAAAAACGTGTTTAGAATTGGTATAAGGAATGTTAAGAGTATGTACGAACCTGGAAAACTACAGAATGTAATATAAGAGATGCAACGATTAAATATAGATAGGAGATGCGTTACAGTGACAGGAGATGGCCAGATTCTAGCCAATTTAATACGAAAAATGGTAAGATTTATTTCTCTATGAGTACTGAAACCCTCCAGTTTCTCTGATGACTGGAGTTACACTCCAGTCGTCAATAGTCGTCGGATTTTTAAAACTTACAATATAAAATTTCTATGTTTAGTTTTGGCAACAAATATGAAATAAAACCCTGAATGTTTCCTGAAACTTTCACATTACAAACGAACTAAAATATTTAAAACTCCTTCTTTTCGATTGAATAAGTACGTTTTTCAAAACTACACAACTTTAGCTACAAATTCCACCTAATGTTGTCTTCGTGGAAGTATTTCTCTTGATATATAATCGTTTGTAATGTGAGAGTTTAAATTCAGCGTTTTTTCGGCATTGTTAAAATGCCTCGTATTTGTTGCCAAAACTCAAAATAAAAATTTTATGTCATAAATTTTGAAGATTGATTTCTAACAAAGCAATTTTATTGATCTCATGAGATTCGTAAAAGGTGACAAAAATCGCGCAACGTAAAAATATTTAACAGCTTTATAAAACCTGACTTCATTGGCGGCTGCAAAAATTGCATAATAAAGCTGCACTCTTCATCTTTAAAACCAATTTTGACTTTTATCGATGGGATACTCTGATCAAAAGATATTGAATTTCTACCGTCGAGTTGATACAAATTTTATTTAAAAAAAATTGATTTCGCGCGCCTAACATTTAAAATCGCGGTCTCAAGTGTTTTTTCTGAGAGAACGGTTCATTCTACACGAAAAATGCTGGTTAACATTTTTGTTCAAAATTATCTCAGCTACATTTTTGTTTAAAACATTTTTTTCTACAGTATGCAGATTCTTTCGATTCTTTCTACAGAATCGATGCCCCCTACAAGGGGGGTTTAAGCGAGAAGTACAAAGGTACGAGTGGCAAACTTTTTTGTCTATTTTTTGGGGTCCCAAACTTGACATTCTCAGCAAAATTCAGCTTGTTAGTATAATTTTTAGAGATCAAATCTCTGAGGACTGGACTATTAGAGTTCTTGTATCGAAAACCGCTGTATTATTATCTGTAATCAGTTTTAAACTTATACCTGAAATAATTATGATTCTACAACTTAACAAATAAAACCAAACTCAATATCATATAGACATAAGCCCCTACTGCCGAAAAATCGGACGAACAAATCTAGTTGTCTTACGAGAATTTAAATTCAGTCCCATCATCAAGAAAATCAAAGGACACTACAATTATCCTGGCGTTTTCAATGCCAAGATTGGTAAAGAATATTGCGAAAAGCATGTAGGCGGATACAGACTTGGAATGAGAAACTAGAGATATGATATACGTGCACTATATACCTAGAAGTGCCCACAAGATTAAAAAAGAAAGACTAGTCAGAAATCAGATAGATTATGTCTTAATAAATAAAAGATACAGAAACTGCATTAAATCTGCAATGTGAGGGTATACCCACGTGCTGCTCTGATCATAATCTATTAATGATTCGTGTATAGATTAAATTCAAAAAAGCAGTGAAAGAAAGTGAACTAAATTAAATTGATAAACGAAGAGACACGCCAGTATTTAAAATAAAAAATTAACAATAACGTAACAATACTAGATAGGGAATAGGAGAACAAAACAAACACAATATTGTAATATTATAAGCGTCATATGTTCGTTACATTTCTTCAAATAATCATTTTATTCTAATTTTTTCTGATTTTATCCATTTGTCAACTTTCTGTTTTGTTTTACTATTTTTATGTTGGTTGTCTCATCAATAGAAACTTGACTAGTAGCATTAAATATTGGGAATGTATTACCGAAAGGATCCTAAAAATTAGAATGACAACCGAAGAGAAAGAAACCAGTCAACATCTTTGTTATATATGGACCAAACGATACCGAAAGAGCGAACACCAAGGACATTTTTTGGGAAAAGGCGACGGAGATCATAGATAGCGCAGAAAGTAACATAATAATAATGGGCGATCTCAATGGTAGAGTAGGCGTA